>NW_026988633.1:0-135251 GCF_030222135.1 Aotus nancymaae | reverse complement strand
TGCTGAATCCACACACGGGTTTAACTCTGGAAGTTGAGTGCACACATTGACAACCGTTCTGTTAGATAGCTTGCGTTTTGGATTTAGAAGCAGATATTTCCCTGTGCTTACTGCTGTTTCTTCCATATGCCGGTATTGGGCTGAAAACGCCTGTTTTGGGACTCTGCAGAGAAAGTCTCTGCAGACTGCTGAATCCACACACGGGTTTAACTCTGGAAGTTGAGTGCACACATTGACAACCGTTCTGTTAGATAGCTGCGTTTTGGATTTAGAAGCAGATATTTCCCTGTGCTTACTGCTGTTTTCTTCCATATGCCGGTAATGGGCTGAAAACGCCTGTTTTGGGACTCTGCAGAGAAAGTCTCTGCAGACTGCTGAATCCACACACGGGTTTAACTCTGGAAGTTGAGTGCACACATTGACAACCGTTCTGTTAGATAGCTGCGTTTTGGATTTAGAAGCAGATTATTTCCCTGTGCTTACTGCTGTTTCTTCCATATGCCGGTAATGGGGCTGAAAACGCCTGTTTTGGGACTCTGCAGAGAAAGTCTCTGCAGACTGCTGAATCCACACACGGGTTTTAACTCTGGAAGTTGAGTGCACACATTGACAACCGTTCTGTTAGATAGCTGCGTTTTGGATTTAGAAGCAGATATTTTCCCTGTGCTTACTGCTGTTTCTTCCATATGCCGGGTAATGGGCTGAAAACGCTCTGTTTTGGGGACTCTGCAGAGAAAGTCTCTGCAGACTGCTGAATCCACACACGGGTTTAACTCTGGAAGTTGAGTGCACACATTGACAACCGTTCTGTTAGATAGCTGCGTTTTGGATTTAGAAGCAGATATTTCCCTGTGCTTACTGCTGTTTCTTCCATATGCCGGTAATGGGCTGAAAACGCCTGTTTTGGGACTCTGCAGAGAAAGTCTCTGCAGACTGCTGAATCCACACACGGGTTTAACTCTGGAAGTTGAGTGCACACATTGACAACCGTTCTGTTAGATAGCTGCGTTTTGGATTTAGAAGCAGATATTTCCCTGTGCTTACTGCTGTTTCTTCCATATGCCGGTAATGGGCTGAAAACGCCTGTCTTGGGACTCTGCAGAGAAGAGTCTCTGCAGACTGCTGAATCCACACACGGGTTTAACTCTGGAAGTTGAGTGCACACATTGACAACCGTTCTGTTAGATAGCTGCGTTTTGGATTTAGAAGCAGATATTTCCCCTGTGCTTACTGCTGTTTCTTCCATATGCCGGGTAATGGGCTGAAAACGCCTGTTTTGGGACTCTTGCAGAGAAAGTCTCTGCAGACTGCCTGAATCCACACACGGGTTTAACTCTGGAAGTTGAGTGCACACATTGACAACCGTTCTGTTAGATAGCTGCGTTTTGGATTTAGAAGCAGATATTTCCCTGTGCTTACCGCTGTTTCTTCCATATGCCGGTAATGGGCTGAAAACGCCTGTTTTGGGACTCTGCAGAGAAAGCGTTTGCAGACTGCTGAATCCACACACGGGTTTAACTCTGGAAGTTGAGTGCACACATTGACAACCGTTCTGTTAGATAGCTGCGTTTTGGATTTAGAAGCAGATATTTCCCTGTGCTTACTGCTGTTTCTTCCATATGCCGGTAATGGGCTGAAAACGCCCTGTTTTGGGACTCTGCAGAGAAAGTCTCTGCAGACTGCTGAATCCACACACGGGTTTAACTCTGGAAGTTGAGTGCACACATTGACAACCGTTCTGTTAGATAGCTGCGTTTTGGATTTAGAAGGCAGATATTTCCCTGTGCTTACTGCTGTTTCTTCCATATGCCGGGGTAATGGGCTGAAAAACGCCTGTTTTGGGTCTCTGCAGAGAAAGTCTCTGCAGACTGCTGAATCCACACACGGGTTTAACTCTGGAAGTTGAGTGCACACATTGACAACCGTTCTGTTAGATAGCTGCGTTTTGGATTTAGAAGCAGATATTTCCCTGTGTGCTTACTGCTGTTTCTTCCATATGCCGGTAATGGGCTGAAAACGCCTGTTTTGGGACTCTGCAGAGAAAGTCTCTGCAGACTGCTGAATCCACACACGGGTTTAACTCTGGAAGTTGAGTGCACACATTGACAACCGTTCTGTTAGATAGCTCGTTTTGGATTTAGAAGCAGATGTTTTCCCTGTGCTTACTGCTGTTTCTTCCATATGCCGGTAATGGGCTGAAAACACCTGTTTTGGGACTCTGCAGAGAAAGTGTTTGCATACTGCTGAATCCACACACGGGTTATAACTCTGGAAGTTGAGTGCACACATTGACAACCGTTCTGTTAGATAGCTGCGTTTTGGATTTAGAAGCAGATATTTCCCTGTGCTTTACTGCTGTTTCTTCCATATGGCCGGTAATGGGCTGAAAACGCCTGTCTTGGTACTCTGCAGAGAAAGTCTCTGCAGACTGCTGAATCCACACACGGGTTTTAACTCTGGAAGTTGAGTGCACACAGTGACAATCGTTCTGTTAGATAGCTGCGTTTTTGGATTTAGAAGCAGATATTTCCCTGTGCTTAGCTGCTGTTTCTTCCATATGCCGGTAATGGGCTGGAAAACGCCTGTTTTGGGACTCTGCAGAGAAAGTCTCTGCAGACTGCTGAATCCACACACGGGTTTAACTCTGGAAGTTGAGTGCACACATTGACAACCGTTCTGTTAGATAGCTGCGTTTTGGATTTAGAAGCAGATGTTTTCCCTGTGCTTACTGCTGTTTCTTCCATATGCCGGGTAATGGGCTGAAAACACCTGTTTTGGGACTCTGCAGAGAAAGTGTTTGCATACTGCTGAATCCACACACGGTTTAACTCTGGAAGTTGAGTGCACACATTGACAACCGTTCTGTTAGATAGCTGCGTTTTGGATTTAGAAGCAGATATTTCCCTGTGGCTTACTGCTGTTTCTTCCATATGCCGGTTAATGGGGCTGAAAACGCCTGTTTTGGGACTCTGCAGAGAAAGTCTCTGCAGACTGCTGAATCCACACACGGGTTTAACTCTGGAAGTTGAGTGCACACATTGACAACTGTTCTGTTTAGATAGCTGCGTTTTGGATTTAGAAGCAGATATTTCCCTGTGCTTACTGCTGTTTCTTCCATATGCCGGTAATGGGCTGAAAACGCCTGTTTTGGGACTCTGCAGAGAAAGTCTCTGCAGACTGCTGAATCCACACACGGGTTTAACTCTGGAAGTTGAGTGCACACATTGACAACCGTTCTGTTAGATAGCTGCGTTTTGGATTTAGAAGCAGATATTTCCCTGTGCTTACTGCTGTTTCTTCCATATGCCGGTAATGGGCTGAAAACGCCTGTTTTGGGGACTCTGCAGAGAAAGTCTCTGCAGACTGCTGAATCCACACACGGGTTTAACTCTGGAAGTTGAGTGCACACATTGACAACCGTTCTGTTAGATAGCTGCGTTTTGGATTTAGAAGCAGATATTTCCCTGTGCTTACTGCTGTTTCTTCCCATATGCCGGTAATGGGCTGAAAACGCCTGTTTTGGGACTCTGCAGAGAAAGTCTCTGCAGACTGCTGAATCCACACACGGGTTTAACTCTGGAAGTTGAGTGCACACATTGACAACCGTTCTGTTAGATAGCTGCGTTTTGGATTTAGAAGCAGATATTTCCCTGTGGCTTACTGCTGTTTCTTCCATATGCCGGTTAATGGGCTGAAAACGCCTGTTTTGGGGACTCTGCAGAGAAAGTCTCTGCAGACTGCTGAATCCACACACTGGTTTTAACTCTGGATGTTGAGTGCACACATTGACAACCGTTCTGTTATGATAGCTGCGTTTTGGATTTAGAAGCAGATATTTCCCTGTGCTTACTGCTGTTTCTTCCATATGCCGGTAATGGGATGAAAACGCCTGTTTTGGGACTCTGCAGAGAAAGTCTTCTGCAGACTGCTGAATCCACACACGGGTTTAACTCTGGAAGTTGAGTGCACACATTGACAACCGTTCTGTTAGATAGCTGCGTTTTTGGATTTAGAAGCAGATATTTCCCTGTGCTTACTGCTGTTTCTTCCATATGCCGGTAATGGGCTGAAAACGCCTGTTTTGGGACTCTGCAGAGAAAGTCTCTGCAGACTGCTGAATCCACACACAGGTTTAACTCTGGAAGTTGAGTGCACACATTGACAACCGTTCTGTTAGATAGCTGCGTTTTGGATTTAGAAGCAGATATTTCCCTGTGCTTACTGCTGTTTCTTCCATATGCCGGTAATGGGCTGAAAACACCTGTTTTGGGACTCTGCAGAGAAAGTGTTTGCATACTGCTGAATCCACACACGGGTTTAACTCTGGAAGTTGAGTGCACACATTGACAACCGTTCTGTTAGATAGCTGCGTTTTGGATTTAGAAGCAGATATTTCCCTGTGCTTACTGCTGTTTCTTCCATATGCCGGTAATGGGCTGAAAACGCCTGTCTTGGGACTCTGCAGAGAAAGTCTCTGCAGACTGCTGAATCCACACACGGGTTTAACTCTGGAAGTTGAGTGCACACAGTGACAATCGTTCTGTTAGATAGCTGCGTTTTGGATTTAGAAGCAGATATTTCCCTGTGCTTACTGCTGTTTCTTCCATATGCCGGTAATGGGCTGAAAACGCCTGTTTTGGGACTCTGCAGAGAAAGTCTCTGCAGACTGCTGAATCCACACACGGGTTTAACTCTGGAAGTTGAGTGCACACATTGACAACCGTTCTGTTAGATAGCTGCGTTTTGGATTTAGAAGCAGATGTTTCCCTGTGCTTACTGCTGTTTCTTCCATATGCCGGTAATGGGCTGAAAACACCTGTTTTGGGACTCTGCAGAGAAAGTGTTTGCAGACTGCTGAATCCACACACGGGTTTAACTCTGGAAGTTGAGTACACACATTGACAACCGTTCTGTTAGATAGCTGCGTTTTGGATTTAGAAGCAGATATTTCCCTGTGCTTACTGCTGTTTCTTCCATATGCCGGTAATGGGCTGAAAACGCCTGTTTTGGGACTCTGCAGAGAAAGTCTCTGCAGACTGCTGAATCCACACACGGGTTTAACTCTGGAAGTTGAGTGCACACATTGACAACCGATTCTGTTAGATAGCTGCGTTTTGGATTTAGAAGCAGATATTTCCCTGTGCTTACTGCTGTTTCTTCCATATGCCGGTAATGGGCTGAAAACGCCTGTTTTGGGACTCTGCAGAGAAAGTGTTTGCAGACTGCTGAATCCACACATGGGTTTAACTCTGGAAGTTGAGTGCACACATTGACAACCGTTCTGTTAGATAGCTGCGTTTTGGATTTAGAAGCAGATATTTCCCTGTGCTTACTGCTGTTTCTTCCATATGCCGGTAATGGGCTGAAAACGCCTGTTTTGGGACTCTGCAGAGAAAGTCTCTGCAGACTGCTGAATCCACACACGGGTTTAACTCTGGAAGTTGAGTGCACACATTGACAACCGTTCTGTTAGATAGCTGGCGTTTTGGATTTAGAAGCAGATATTTCCCTGTGCTTACTTGCTGTTTCTTCCATATGCCGGTAATGGGCTGAAAACGCCTGTTTTGGGACTCTGCAGAGAAAGTCTCTGCAGACTGCTGAATCCACACACAGGTTTAACTCTGGAAGTTGAGTGCACACATTGACAACCGTTCTGTTAGATAGCTGCGTTTTGGATTTAGAAGCAGATATTTCCCTGTGCTTACTGCTGTTTCTTCCATATGCCGGGTAATGGGCTGAAAACACCTGTTTTGGGACTCTGCAGAGAAAGTGTTTGCATACTGCTGAATCCACACACGGGTTTAACTCTGGAAGTTGAGTGCACACATTGACAACCGTTCTGTTAGATAGCTGCGTTTTGGATTTAGAAGCAGATATTTCCCCTGTGCTTACTGCTGTTTCTTCCATATGCCGGTAATGGGCTGAAAACGCCTGTCTTGGGACTCTGCAGAGAAAGTCTCTGCAGACTGCTGAATCCACACACGGGTTTAACTCTGGAAGTTGAGTGCACACAGTGACAATCGTTCTGTTAGATAGCTGCGTTTTGGATTTAGAAGCAGATATTTCCCTGTGCTTACTGCTGTTTCTTCCATATGCCGGGTAATGGGCTGAAAACGCCTGTATTTGGGACTCTGCAGAGAAAGTCTCTGCAGACTGCTGAATCCACACACGGGTTTAACTCTGGAAGTTGAGTGCACACATTGACAACCGTTCTGTTAGATAGCTGCGTTTTGGATTTAGAAGCAGATGTTTCCCTGTGCTTACTGCTGTTTCTTCCATATGCCGGTAATCGGGCTGAAAACACCTGTTTTGGGACTCTGCAGAGAAAGTGTTTGCAGACTGCTGAATCCACACACGGGTTTAACTCTGGAAGTTGAGTACACACATTGACAACCGTTCTGTTAGATAGCTGCGTTTTGGATTTAGAAGCAGATATTTCCCTGTGCATACTGCTGTTTCTTCCATATGCCGGTAATGGGCTGAAAACGCCTGTTTTGGGACTCTGCAGAGAAAGTCTCTGCAGACTGCTGAATCCACACACGGGTTTTAACTCTGGAAGTTGAGTGCACACATTGACAACCGTTCTGTTAGATAGCTGCGTTTTGGATTTAGAAGCAGATGTTTCCCTGTGCATACTGCTGTTTCATTCCATATGCCGGGTAATGGGCTGAAAACGCCTGTTTTGGGACTCTGCAGAGAAAGTGTTTGCAGACTGCTGAATCCACACATGGGTTTAACTCTGGAAGTTGAGTGCACACATTGACAACCGTTCTGTTAGATAGCTGCGTTTTGGATTTAGAAGCAGATATTTCCCTGTGCTTACTGCTGTTTCTTCCATATGCCGGTAATGGGGCTGAAAACGCCTGTTTTTGGGACTCTGCAGAGAAAGTCTCTGCAGACTGCTGAATCCACACACGGGTTTAACTCTGGAAGTTGAGTGGCACACATTGACAACCGTTCTGTTAGATAGCTGCGTTTTGGATTTAGAAGCAGATATTTCCCTGTGCTTACTGCTGTTTCTTTCCATATGCCGGTAATGGGCTGAAAACGCCTGTTTTGGGACTCTGCAGAGAAAGCGTTTGCAGACTGCTGAATCCACACACGGGTTTTAACTCTGGAAGTTGAGTGCACACATTGACAACCGTTCTGTTAGATAGCTGCGTTTTGGATTTAGAAGCAGTGTTTCCCTGTGCTTACTGCTGTTTCTTCCATATGCCGGTAATGGGCTGAAAACACCTGTTTTGGGACTCTGCAGAGAAAGTCTCTGCAGACTGCTGAATCCACACACGGGTTTAACTCTGGAAGTTGAGTGCACACATTGACAAGCCGTTCTGTTAGATAGCTGCGTTTTGGATTTAGAAGCAGATATTTCCCTGTGCTTACTGCTGTTTCTTCCATATGCCGGTAATGGGCTGAAGAACGCCTGTTTTGGGACTCTGCAGAGAAAGTCTCTGCAGACTGCTGAATCCACACACGGGTTTAACTCTGGAAGTTGAGTGCACACATTGACAACCGTTCTGTTAGATAGCTGCGTTTTGGATTTAGAAGGCAGATATTTCCCTGTGCTTACTGCTGTTTCTTCCATATGCCGGTAATGGGCTGAAAACGCCTGTTTTGGGACTCTGCAGAGAAAGTCTCTGCAGACTGCTGAATCCACACACGGGTTTAACTCTGGAAGTTGAGTGCACACATTGACAACCGTTCTGTTAGATAGCTGCGTTTTGGATTTAGAAGCAGATGTTTCCCTGTGCTTACTGCTGTTTCTTCCATATGCCGGTAATGGGCTGAAAACACCTGTTTTGGGACTCTGCAGAGAAAGTGTTTGCATACTGCTGAATCCACACACGGGTTTAACTCTGGAAGTTGAGTGCACACATTGACAACCGTTCTGTTTAGATAGCTGCGTTTTGGATTTAGAAGCAGATATTTCCCTGTGCTTACTGCTGATTTCTTCCATATGCCGGTAATGGGCTGAAAACGCCTGTTTTGGGACTCTGCAGAGAAAGTCTCTGCAGACTGCTGAATCCACACACGGGTTTAACTCTGGAAGTTGAGTGCACACATTGACAACCGTTCTGTTAGATAGCTGCGTTTTGGATTTAGAAGCAGATGTTTCCCTGTGCTTACTGCTTGTTTCTTCCTTATGCCGGTAATGGGCTGGAAAACACCTGTTTTGGGACTCTGCAGAGAAAGTGTTTGCATACTGCTGAATCCACACACGGGTTTAACTCTGGAAGTTGAGTGCACACATTGACAACCGTTC
Source organism: Aotus nancymaae (assembly GCF_030222135.1). Classification (NCBI taxonomy): domain Eukaryota; kingdom Metazoa; phylum Chordata; class Mammalia; order Primates; family Aotidae; genus Aotus; species Aotus nancymaae. Next base: position 126,988 of record NW_026988633.1, on the reverse strand, counting down.
TGTTAGATAGCTGCGTTTTGGATTTAGAAGCAGATATTTCCCTGTGGCTTACTGCTGTTTCTTCCATATGCCCGGTAATGGGCTGAAAACGCCTGTCTTGGTACTCTGCAGAGAAAGTCTCTGCCAGACTGCTGAATCCACACACGGGTTTAACTCTGGAAGTTGAGTGCACACATTGACAACCGTTCTGTTAGATAGCTGCTTTTTGGATTTAGAAGCAGATATTTCCCTGTGCTTACTGCTGTTTCTTCCATATGCCGGTAATGGGCTGAAAACGCCTGTTTTGGGACTCTGCAGAGAAAGTCTCTGCAGACTGCTGAATCCACACACGGGTTTAACTCTGGAAGTTGAGTGCACACATTGACAACCGTTCTGTTAGATAGCTGCGTTTTGGATTTAGAAGCAGATGTTTCCCTGTGCTACTGCTGTTTCTTCCATATGCCGGTAATTGGGCTGAAAACACCTGTTTTGGGACTCTGCAGAGAAAGTGTTTGCATACTGCTGAATCCACACACAGGTTTAACTCTGGAAGTTGAGTGCACACATTGACAACCGTTCTGTTAGATAGCTGCGTTTTGGATTTAGAAGCAGATATTTCCCTGTGCTTACTGCTGTTTCTTCCATATGCCTGGTAATGGGGCTGAAAACGCCTGTTTTGGGACTCTGCAGAGAAAGTCTCTGCAGACTGCTGAATCCACACACGGGTTTAACTCTGGAAGTTGAGTGCACACATTGACAACCGTTCTGTTAGATAGCTGCGTTTTGGATTTAGAAGGCAGATATTTCCCTGTGCTTACTGCTGTTTCTTCCATATGCCGGTTAATGGGCTGAAAACGCCTGTTTTGGGACTCTGCAGAGAAAGTCTCTGCAGACTGCTGAATCCACACACGGGTTTAACTCTGGAAGTTGAGTGCACACATTGACAACCGTTCTGTTAGATAGCTGCGTTTTGGATTTAGAAGCAGATATTTCCTGTGCTTACTGCTGTTTCTTCCATATGCCGGTAATGGGTGCTGGAAAACGCCTGTTTTGGGACTCTGCAGAGAAAGTCTCTGCAGACTGCTGAATCCACACACGGGTTTAACTCTGGAAGTTGAGTGCACACATTGACAACCGTTCTGTTAGATAGCTGCGTTTTGGATTTAGAAGCAGATATTTCCCTGTGCTTACTGCTGTTTCTTCCATATGCCGGTAATGGGCTGAAAACGCCTGTTTTGGGACTCTGGCAGAGAAAGTCTCTGCAGACTGCTGAATCCACACACGGGTTTAACTCTGGAAGTTGAGTGCACACATTGACAACCGTTCTGTTAGATAGCTGCGTTTTGGATTTAGAAGCAGATATTTCCCTGTGCTTACTGCTGTTTCTTCCATTATGCCGGGTAATGGGGCTGAAAACAGCCTGTTTTTGGGACTCTGCAGAGAAAGTCTCTGCAGACTGCTGAATCCACACACGGGGTTTAACTCTGGAAGTTGAGTGCACACATTGACAAGCCGTTCTGTTAGATAGCTGCGTTTTGGATTTAGAAGCAGATATTTCCCTGTGCTTACTGCTTGTTTCTTCCATAGGCCGGTAATGGGCTGAAAACGCCTGTTTTGGGACTCTGCAGAGAAAGTCTCTGCAGACTGCTGAATCCACACACGGGTTTAACTCTGGAAGTTGAGTGCACACATTGACAACCGTTCTGTTAGATAGCTGCGTTTTGGATTTAGAAGCAGATATTTCCCTGTGCTTACTGCTGTTTCTTCCATATGCCGGTAATGGGCTGAAAACGCCTGTTTTGGGACTCTGCAGAGAAAGTCTCTGCAGACTGCTGAATCCACACACGGGTTTAACTCTGGAAGTTGAGTGCACACATTGACAACCGTTCTGTTAGATAGCTGCGTTTTGGATTAGAAGCAGATATTTCCCTGTGCTTACTGCTGTTTCTTCCATATGCCGGTTAATGGGCTGGAAAACGCCTGTTTTGGGACTCTGCAGAGAAAGTCTCTGCAGACTGCTGAATCCACACACGGGTTTAACTCTGGAAGTTGAGTGCACACATTGACAACCGTTCTGTTAGATAGCTGCGTTTTGGATTTAGAAGCAGATATTTCCCTGTGCTTACTGCTGTTTCTTCCATATGCCGGTAATGGGCTGAAAACGCCTGTTTTGTGGGACTCTGCAGAGAAAGTCTCTGCAGACTGCTGAATCCACACACAGGTTTAACTCTGGAAGTGAGTGCACACATTGACAACCGTTCTGTTAGATAGCTGCGTTTTGGATTTAGAAGCAGATATTTCCCTGTGCTTACTGCTGTTTCTTCGCATATGCCGGTAATGGGCTGAAAACACCTGTTTTGGGACTCTGCAGAGAAAGTGTTTGCATACTGCTGAATCCACACACGGGTTTAACTCTGGAAGTTGAGTGCACACATTGACAACCGTTCTGTTAGATAGCTGCGTTTTGGATTTAGAAGCAGATATTTCCCTGTGGCTTACTGCTGTTTCTTCCATATGCCGGTAATGGGTCTGAAAACGCCTGTCTTGGGACTCTGCAGAGAAAGTCTCTTGCAGACTGCTGAATCCACACACGGGTTTAACTCTGGAAGTTGAGTGCACACAGTGACAATCCGTTCTGTTAGATAGCTGCGTTTTGGATTTAGAAGCAGATATTTCCCTGTGCTTACTGCTGTTTCTTCCATATGCCGGTAATGGGCTGAAAACGCCTGTTTTGGGACTCTGCAGAGAAAGTCTCTGCAGACTGCTGAATCCACACACGGGTTTAACTCTGGAAGTTGAGTGCCACACATTGACAACCGTTCTGTTAGATAGCTGCGTTTTGGATTTAGAAGCAGAGTTTCCCTGTGCTTACTGCTGTTTCTTCCATATGCCGGTAATGGGCTGAAAACACCTGTTTTGGGAGACTGCTGAATCCACACACGGGTTTAACTCTGGAAGTTGAGTACACACATTGACAACCGTTCTGTTAGATAGCTGCGTTTTGGATTTAGAAGCAGATATTTCCCTGTGCTTACTGCTGTTTCTTCCATATGCCGGTAATGGGCTGAAAACGCCTGTTTTGGGACTCTGCAGAGAAAGTCTCTGCAGACTGCTGAATCCACACACGGGTTTAACTCTGGAAGTTGAGTGCACACATTGACAACCGTTCTGTTAGATAGCTGCGTTTTGGATTTAGAAGCAGATATTTCCCTGTGCTTACTGCTGTTTCTTCCATATGCCGGTAATGGGCTGAAAACGCCTGTTTTGGGACTCTTCAGAGAAAGTGTTTGCAGACTGCTGAATCCACACATGGGTTTAACTCTGGAAGTTGAGTGCACACATTGACAACCGTTCTGTTAGATAGCTGCGTTTTGGATTTAGAAGCAGATATTTCCCTGTGCTTACTGCTGTTTCTTCCATATGCCGGTAATGGGCTGAAAACGCCTGTTTTGGGACTCTGCAGAGAAAGTCTCTGCAGACTGCTGAATCCACACACGGGTTTAACTCTGGAAGTTGAGTGCACACATTGACAACCGTTCTGTTAGATAGCTGCGTTTTGGATTTAGAAGCAGATATTTCCCTGTGCTTACTGCTGTTTCTTCCATATGCCGGTAATGGGCTGAAAACGCCTGTTTTGGGACTCTGCAGAGAAAGTCTCTGCAGACTGCTGAATCCACACACAGGTTTAACTCTGGAAGTTGAGTGCACACATTGACAACCGTTCTGTTAGATAGCTGCGTTTTGGATTTAGAAGCAGATATTTCCCTGTGCTTACTGCTGTTTCTTCCATATGCCGGTAATGGGCTGAAAACACCTGTTTTGGGACTCTGCAGAGAAAGTGTTTGCATACTGCTGAATCCACACACGGGTTTAACTCTGGAAGTTGAGTGCACACATTGACAACCGTTCTGTTAGATAGCTGCGTTTTGGATTTAGAAGCAGATATTTCCCTGTGCTTACTGCTGTTTCTTCCATATGCCGGTAATGGGCTGAAAACGCCTGTCTTGGGACTCTGCAGAGAATGTCTCTGCAGACTGCTGAATCCACACACGGGTTTAACTCTGGAAGTTGAGTGCACACAGTGACAATCGTTCTGTTAGATAGCTGCGTTTTGGATTTAGAAGCAGATATTTCCCTGTGCTTACTGCTGTTTCTTCCATATGCCGGTAATGGGCTGAAAACGCCTGTTTTGGGACTCTGCAGAGAAAGTCTCTGCAGACTGCTGAATCCACACACGGGTTTAACTCTGGAAGTTGAGTGCACACATTGACAACCGTTCTGTTAGATAGCTGCGTTTTGGATTTAGAAGCAGATGTTTCCCTGTGCTTACTGCTGTTTCTTCCATATGCCGGTAATGGGCTGAAAACACCTGTTTTGGGACTCTGCAGAGAAAGTGTTTGCAGACTGCTGAATCCACACACGGGTTTAACTCTGGAAGTTGAGTACACACATTGACAACCGTTCTGTTAGATAGCTGCGTTTTGGATTTAGAAGCAGATATTTCCCTGTGCTTACTGCTGTTTCTTCCATATGCCGGTAATGGGCTGAAAACGCCTGTTTTGGGACTCTGCAGAGAAAGTCTCTGCAGACTGCTGAATCCACACACGGGTTTAACTCTGGAAGTTGAGTGCACACATTGACAACCGTTCTGTTAGATAGCTGCGTTTTGGATTTAGAAGCAGATATTTCCCTGTGCTTACTGCTGTTTCTTCCATATGCCGGTAATGGGCTGAAAACGCCTGTTTTGGGACTCTGCAGAGAAAGTGTTTGCAGACTGCTGAATCCACACATGGGTTTAACTCTGGAAGTTGAGTGCACACATTGACAACCGTTCTGTTAGATAGCTGCGTTTTGGATTTAGAAGCAGATATTTCCCTGTGCTTACTGCTGTTTCTTCCATATGCCGGTAATGGGCTGAAAACGCCTGTTTTGGGACTCTGCAGAGAAAGTCTCTGCAGACTGCTGAATCCACACACGGGTTTAACTCTGGAAGTTGAGTGCACACATTGACAACCGTTCTGTTAGATAGCTGCGTTTTGGATTTAGAAGCAGATATTTCCCTGTGCTTACTGCTGTTTCTTCCATATGCCGGTAATGGGCTGAAAACGCCTGTTTTGGGACTCTGCAGAGAAAGCGTTTGCAGACTGCTGAATCCACACACGGGTTTAACTCTGGAAGTTGAGTGCACACATTGACAACCGTTCTGTTAGATAGCTGCGTTTTGGATTGAGAAGCAGATATTTCCCTGTGCTTACTGCTGTTTCTTCCATATGCCGGTAATGGGCTGAAAACGCCTGTTTTGGGACTCTGCAGAGAAAGTCTCTGCAGACTGCTGAATCCACACACGGGTTTAACTCTGGAAGTTGAGTGCACACATTGACAACCGTTCTGTTAGATAGCTGCGTTTTGGATTTAGAAGCAGATATTTCCCTGTGCTTACTGCTGTTTCTTCCATATGCCGGTAATGGGCTGAAAACGCCTGTTTTGGGACTCTGCAGAGAAAGTCTCTGCAGACTGCTGAATCCACACACGGGTTTAACTCTGGAAGTTGAGTGCACACATTGACAACCGTTCTGTTAGATAGCTGCGTTTTGGATTTAGAAGCAGATATTTCCCTGTGCTTACTGCTGTTTCTTCCATATGCCGGTAATGGGCTGAAAACGCCTGTCTTGGGATTCTGCAGAGAAAGTCTCTGCAGACTGCTGAATCCACACACGGGTTTAACTCTGGAAGTTGAGTGCACACATTGACAACCGTTCTGTTAGATAGCTGCGTTTTGGATTTAGAAGCAGATATTTCCCTGTGCTTACTGCTGTTTCTTCCATATGCCGGTAATGGGCTGAAAACACCTGTTTTGGGACTCTGCAGAGAAAGTCTCTGCAGACTGCTGAATCCACACACGGGTTTAACTCTGGAAGTTGAGTGCACACATTGACAACCGTTCTGTTAGATAGCTGCGTTTTGGATTTAGAAGCAGATATTTCCCTGTGCTTACTGCTGTTTCTTCCATATGCCGGTAATGGGCTGAAAACGCCTGTTTTGGGACTCTGCAGAGAAAGTCTCTGCAGACTGCTGAATCCACACACGGGTTTAACTCTGGAAGTTGAGTGCACACATTGACAACCGTTCTGTTAGATAGCTGCGTTTTGGATTTAGAAGCAGATGTTTCCCTGTGCTTACTGCTGTTTCTTCCATATGCCGGTAATGGGCTGAAAACACCTGTTTTGGGACTCTGCAGAGAAAGTGTTTGCAGACTGCTGAATCCACACACGGGTTTAACTCTGGAAGTTGAGTACACACATTGACAACCGTTCTGTTAGATAGCTGCGTTTTGGATTTAGAAGCAGATATTTCCCTGTGCTTACTGCTGTTTCTTCCATATGCCGGTAATGGGCTGAAAACGCCTGTTTTGGGACTCTGCAGAGAAAGTCTCTGCAGACTGCTGAATCCACACACGGGTTTAACTCTGGAAGTTGAGTGCACACATTGACAACCGTTCTGTTAGATAGCTGCGTTTTGGATTTAGAAGCAGATATTTCCCTGTGCTTACTGCTGTTTCTTCCATATGCCGGTAATGGGCTGAAAACGCCTGTTTTGGGACTCTGCAGAGAAAGTGTTTGCAGACTGCTGAATCCACACATGGGTTTAACTCTGGAAGTTGAGTGCACACATTGACAACCGTTCTGTTAGATAGCTGCGTTTTGGATTTAGAAGCAGATATTTCCCTGTGCTTACTGCTGTTTCTTCCATATGCCGGTAATGGGCTGAAAACGCCTGTTTTGGGACTCTGCAGAGAAAGTCTCTGCAGACTGCTGAATCCACACACGGGTTTAACTCTGGAAGTTGAGTGCACACATTGACAACCGTTCTGTTAGATAGCTGCGTTTTGGATTTAGAAGCAGATATTTCCCTGTGCTTACTGCTGTTTCTTCCATATGCCGGTAATGGGCTGAAAACGCCTGTTTTGGGACTCTGCAGAGAAAGCGTTTGCAGACTGCTGAATCCACACACGGGTTTAACTCTGGAAGTTGAGTGCACACATTGACAACCGTTCTGTTAGATAGCTGCGTTTTGGATTTAGAAGCAGATATTTCCCTGTGCTTACTGCTGTTTCTTCCATATGCCGGTAATGGGCTGAAAACGCCTGTTTTGGGACTCTGCAGAGAAAGTCTCTGCAGACTGCTGAATCCACACACGGGTTTAACTCTGGAAGTTGAGTGCACACATTGACAACCGTTCTGTTAGATAGCTGCGTTTTGGATTTAGAAGCAGATATTTCCCTGTGCTTACTGCTGTTTCTTCCATATGCCGGTAATGGGCTGAAAACGCCTGTTTTGGGACTCTGCAGAGAAAGTCTCTGCAGACTGCTGAATCCACACACGGGTTTAACTCTGGAAGTTGAGTGCACACATTGACAACCGTTCTGTTAGATAGCTGCGTTTTGGATTTAGAAGCAGATATTTCCCTGTGCTTACTGCTGTTTCTTCCATATGCCGGTAATGGGCTGAAAACGCCTGTCTTGGGATTCTGCAGAGAAAGTCTCTGCAGACTGCTGAATCCACACACGGGTTTAACTCTGGAAGTTGAGTGCACACATTGACAACCGTTCTGTTAGATAGCTGCGTTTTGGATTTAGAAGCAGATATTTCCCTGTGCTTACTGCTGTTTCTTCCATATGCCGGTAATGGGCTGAAAACACCTGTTTTGGGACTCTGCAGAGAAAGTCTCTGCAGACTGCTGAATCCACACACGGGTTTAACTCTGGAAGTTGAGTGCACACATTGACAACCGTTCTGTTAGATAGCTGCGTTTTGGATTTAGAAGCAGATATTTCCCTGTGCTTACTGCTGTTTCTTCCATATGCCGGTAATGGGCTGAAAACGCCTGTTTTGGGACTCTGCAGAGAAAGTCTCTGCAGACTGCTGAATCCACACACGGGTTTAACTCTGGAAGTTGAGTGCACACATTGACAACCGTTCTGTTAGATAGCTGCGTTTTGGATTTAGAAGCAGATATTTCCCTGTGCTTACTGCTGTTTCTTCCATATGCCGGTAATGGGCTGAAAACGCCTGTTTTGGGACTCTGCAGAGAAAGTCTCTGCAGACTGCTGAATCCACACACGGGTTTAACTCTGGAAGTTGAGTGCACACATTGACAACCGTTCTGTTAGATAGCTGCGTTTTGGATTTAGAAGCAGATATTTCCCTGTGCTTACTGCTGTTTCTTCCATATGCCGGTAATGGGCTGAAAACGCCTGTTTTGGGACTCTGCAGAGAAAGTCTCTGCAGACTGCTGAATCCACACACGGGTTTAACTCTGGAAGTTGAGTGCACACATTGACAACCGTTCTGTTAGATAGCTGCGTTTTGGATTTAGAAGCAGATATTTCCCTGTGCTTACTGCTGTTTCTTCCATATGCCGGTAATGGGCTGAAAACGCCTGTTTTGGGACTCTGCAGAGAAAGTCTCTGCAGACTGCTGAATCCACACACAGGTTTAACTCTGGAAGTTGAGTGCACACATTGACAACCGTTTTGTTAGATAGCTGCGTTTTGGATTTAGAAGCAGATATTTCCCTGTGCTTACTGCTGTTTCTTCCATATGCCGGTAATGGGCTGAAAACACCTGTTTTGGGACTCTGCAGAGAAAGTGTTTGCATACTGCTGAATCCACACACGGGTTTAACTCTGGAAGTTGAGTGCACACATTGACAACCGTTCTGTTAGATAGCTGCGTTTTGGATTTAGAAGCAGATATTTCCCTGTGCTTACTGCTGTTTCTTCCATATGCCGGTAATGGGCTGAAAACGCCTGTCTTGGGACTCTGCAGAGAAAGTCTCTGCAGACTGCTGAATCCACACACGGGTTTAACTCTGGAAGTTGAGTGCACACAGTGACAATCGTTCTGTTAGATAGCTGCGTTTTGGATTTAGAAGCAGATATTTCCCTGTGCTTACTGCTGTTTCTTCCATATGCCGGTAATGGGCTGAAAACGCCTGTTTTGGGACTCTGCAGAGAAAGTCTCTGCAGACTGCTGAATCCACACACGGGTTTAACTCTGGAAGTTGAGTGCACACATTGACAACCGTTCTGTTAGATAGCTGCGTTTTGGATTTAGAAGCAGATATTTCCCTGTGCTTACTGCTGTTTCTTCCATATGCCGGTAATGGGCTGAAAACACCTGTTTTGGGACTCTGCAGAGAAAGTGTTTGCAGACTGCTGAATCCACACACGGGTTTAACTCTGGAAGTTGAGTACACACATTGACAACCGTTCTGTTAGATAGCTGCGTTTTGGATTTAGAAGCAGATATTTCCCTGTGCTTACTGCTGTTTCTTCCATATGCCGGTAATGGGCTGAAAACGCCTGTTTTGGGACTCTGCAGAGAAAGTCTCTGCAGACTGCTGAATCCACACACGGGTTTAACTCTGGAAGTTGAGTGCACACATTGACAACCGTTCTGTTAGATAGCTGCGTTTTGGATTTAGAAGCAGATATTTCCCTGTGCTTACTGCTGTTTCTTCCATATGCCGGTAATGGGCTGAAAACGCCTGTTTTGGGACTCTGCAGAGAAAGTCTCTGCAGACTGCTGAATCCACACACGGGTTTAACTCTGGAAGTTGAGTGCACACATTGACAACCGTTCTGTTAGATAGCTGCGTTTTGGATTTAGAAGCAGATATTTCCCTGTGCTTACTGCTGTTTCTTCCATATGCCGGTAATGGGCTGAAAACGCCTGTTTTGGGACTCTGCAGAGAAAGTCTCTGCAGACTGCTGAATCCACACACGGGTTTAACTCTGGAAGTTGAGTGCACACATTGACAACCGTTCTGTTAGATAGCTGCGTTTTGGATTTAGAAGCAGATATTTCCCTGTGCTTACTGCTGTTTCTTCCATATGCCGGTAATGGGCTGAAAACGCCTGTTTTGGGACTCTGCAGAGAAAGTCTCTGCAGACTGCTGAATCCACACACGGGTTTAACTCTGGAAGTTGAGTGCACACATTGACAACCGTTCTGTTAGATAGCTGCGTTTTGGATTTAGAAGCAGATATTTCCCTGTGCTTACTGCTGTTTCTTCCATATGCCGGTAATGGGCTGAAAACGCCTGTTTTGGGACTCTGCAGAGAAAGTCTCTGCAGACTGCTGAATCCACACACGGGTTTAACTCTGGAAGTTGAGTGCACACATTGACAACCGTTCTGTTAGATAGCTGCGTTTTGGATTGAGAAGCAGATATTCCCCTGTGCTTACTGCTGTTTCTTCCATATGCCGGTAATGGGCTGAAAACGCCTGTTTTGGGACTCTGCAGAGAAAGTCTCTGCAGACTGCTGAATCCACACACGGGTTTAACTCTGGAAGTTGAGTGCACACATTGACAACCGTTCTGTTAGATAGCTGCGTTTTGGATTTAGAAGCAGATATTTCCCTGTGCTTACTGCTGTTTCTTCCATATGCCGGTAATGGGCTGAAAACACCTGTTTTGGGACTCTGCAGAGAAAGTGTTTGCATACTGCTGAATCCACACACGGGTTTAACTCTGGAAGTTGAGTGCACACATTGACAACCGTTCTGTTAGATAGCTGCGTTTTGGATTTAGAAGCAGATATTTCCCTGTGCTTACTGCTGTTTCTTCCATATGCCGGTAATGGGCTGAAAACGCCTGTCTTGGGACTCTGCAGAGAAAGTCTCTGCAGACTGCTGAATCCACACACGGGTTTAACTCTGGAAGTTGAGTGCACACAGTGACAATCGTTCTGTTAGATAGCTGCGTTTTGGATTTAGAAGCAGATATTTCCCTGTGCTTACTGCTGTTTCTTCCATATGCCGGTAATGGGCTGAAAACGCCTGTTTTGGGACTCTGCAGAGAAAGTCTCTGCAGACTGCTGAATCCACACACGGGTTTAACTCTGGAAGTTGAGTGCACACATTGACAACCGTTCTGTTAGATAGCTGCGTTTTGGATTTAGAAGCAGATATTTCCCTGTGCTTACTGCTGTTTCTTCCATATGCCGGTAATGGGCTGAAAACGCCTGTCTTGGGACTCTGCAGAGAAAGTCTCTGCAGACTGCTGAATCCACACACGGGTTTAACTCTGGAAGTTGAGTGCACACATTGACAACCGTTCTGTTAGATAGCTGCGTTTTGGATTTAGAAGCAGATATTTCCCTGTGCTTACTGCTGTTTCTTCCATATGCCGGTAATGGGCTGAAAACGCCTGTCTTGGGACTCTGCAGAGAAAGTCTCTGCAGACTGCTGAATCCACACACGGGTTTAACTCTGGAAGTTGAGTGCACACATTGACAACCGTTCTGTTAGATAGCTGCGTTTTGGATTTAGAAGCAGATATTTCCCTGTGCTTACTGCTGTTTCTTCCATATGCCGGTAATGGGCTGAAAACGCCTGTTTTGGGACTCTGCAGAGAAAGTGTTTGCAGACTGCTGAATCCACACACGGGTTTAACTCTGGAAGTTGAGTGCACACATTGACAACCGTTCTGTTAGATAGCTGCGTTTTGGATTTAGAAGCAGATATTTCCCTGTGCTTACTGCTGTTTCTTCCATATGCCGGTAATGGGCTGAAAACGCCTGTTTTGGGACTCTGCAGAGAAAGTCTCTGCAGACTGCTGAATCCACACACGGGTTTAACTCTGGAAGTTGAGTGCACACATTGACAACCGTTCTGTTAGATAGCTGCGTTTTGGATTTAGAAGCAGATATTTCCCTGTGCTTACTGCTGTTTCTTCCATATGCCGGTAATGGGCTGAAAACGCCTGTTTTGGGACTCTGCAGAGAAAGTCTCTGCAGACTGCTGAATCCACACACGGGTTTAACTCTGGAAGTTGAGTGCACACATTGACAACCGTTCTGTTAGATAGCTGCGTTTTGGATTTAGAAGCAGATATTTCCCTGTGCTTACTGCTGTTTCTTCCATATGCCGGTAATGGGCTGAAAACGCCTGTTTTGGGACTCTGCAGAGAAAGTCTCTGCAGACTGCTGAATCCACACACGGGTTTAACTCTGGAAGTTGAGTGCACACATTGACAACCGTTCTGTTAGATAGCTGCGTTTTGGATTTAGAAGCAGATATTTCCCTGTGCTTACTGCTGTTTCTTCCATATGCCGGTAATGGGCTGAAAACGCCTGTTTTGGGACTCTGCAGAGAAAGTCTCTGCAGACTGCTGAATCCACACACGGGTTTAACTCTGGAAGTTGAGTGCACACATTGACAACCGTTCTGTTAGATAGCTGCGTTTTGGATTTAGAAGCAGATATTTCCCTGTGCTTACTGCTGTTTCTTCCATATGCCGGTAATGGGCTGAAAACGCCTGTTTTGGGACTCTGCAGAGAAAGTCTCTGCAGACTGCTGAATCCACACACGGGTTTAACTCTGGAAGTTGAGTGCACACATTGACAACCGTTCTGTTAGATAGCTGCGTTTTGGATTTAGAAGCAGATATTTCCCTGTGCTTACTGCTGTTTCTTCCATATGCCGGTAATGGGCTGAAAACACCTGTTTTGGGACTCTGCAGAGAAAGTGTTTGCATACTGCTGAATCCACACACGGGTTTAACTCTGGAAGTTGAGTGCACACATTGACAACCGTTCTGTTAGATAGCTGCGTTTTGGATTTAGAAGCAGATATTTCCCTGTGCTTACTGCTGTTTCTTCCATATGCCGGTAATGGGCTGAAAACGCCTGTCTTGGGACTCTGCAGAGAAAGTCTCTGCAGACTGCTGAATCCACACACGGGTTTACCTCTGGAAGTTGAGTGCACACAGTGACAATCGTTCTGTTAGATAGCTGCGTTTTGGATTTAGAAGCAGATATTTCCCTGTGCTTAATGCTGTTTCTTCCATATGCCGGTAATGGGCTGAAAACGCCTGTTTTGGGACTCTGCAGAGAAAGTCTCTGCAGACGGCTGAATCCACACACGGGTTTAACTCTGGAAGTTGAGTGCACACATTGACAACCGTTCTGTTAGATAGCTGCGTTTTGGATTTAGAAGCAGATGTTTCCCTGTGCTTACTGCTGTTTCTTGCATATGCCGGTAATGGGCTGAAAACACCTGTTTTGGGACTCTGCAGAGAAAGTGTTTGCAGACTGCTGAATCCACACACGGGTTTAACTCTGGAAGTTGAGTACACACATTGACAACCGTTCTGTTAGATAGCTGCGTTTTGGATTTAGAAGCAGATATTTCCCTGTGCTTACTGCTGTTTCTTCCATATGCCGGTAATGGGCTGAAAACGCCTGTTTTGGGACTCTGCAGAGAAAGTCTCTGCAGACTGCTGAATCCACACACGGGTTTAACTCTGGAAGTTGAGTGCACACATTGACAACCGTTCTGTTAGATAGCTGCGTTTTGGATTTAGAAGCAGATATTTCCCTGTGCTTACTGCTGTTTCTTCCATATGCCGGTAATGGGCTGAAAACACCTGTTTTGGGACTCTGCAGAGAAAGTCTCTGCAGACTGCTGAATCCACACACGGGTTTAACTCTGGAAGTTGAGTGCACACATTGACAACCGTTCTGTTAGATAGCTGCGTTTTGGATTTAGAAGCAGATATTTCCCTGTGCTTACTGCTGTTTCTTCCATATGCCGGTAATGGGCTGAAAACGCCTGTCTTGGGACTCTGCAGAGAAAGTCTCTGCAGACTGCTGAATCCACACACGGGTTTAACTCTGGAAGTTGAGTGCACACATTGACAACCGTTCTGTTAGATAGCTGCGTTTTGGATTTAGAAGCAGATATTTCCCTGTGCTTACTGCTGTTTCTTCCATATGCCGGTAATGGGCTGAAAACGCCTGTTTTGGGACTCTGCAGAGAAAGTCTCTGCAGACTGCTGAATCCACACACGGGTTTAACTCTGGAAGTTGAGTGCACACATTGACAACCGTTCTGTTAGATAGCTGCGTTTTGGATTTAGAAGCAGATATTTCCCTGTGCTTACTGCTGTTTCTTCCATAGGCCGGTAATGGGCTGAAAACGCCTGTTTTGGGACTCTGCAGAGAAAGTCTCTGCAGACTGCTGAATCCACACACGGGTTTAACTCTGGAAGTTGAGTGCACACATTGACAACCGTTCTGTTAGATAGCTGCGTTTTGGATTTAGAAGCAGATATTTCCCTGTGCTTACTGCTGTTTCTTCCATATGCCGGTAATGGGCTGAAAACGCCTGTCTTGGGACTCTGCAGAGAAAGTGTTTGCAGACTGCTGAATCCACACACGGGTTTAACTCTGGAAGTTGAGTGCACACATTGACAACCGTTCTGTTAGATAGCTGCGTTTTGGATTTAGAAGCAGATATTTCCCTGTGCTTACTGCTGTTTCTTCCATATGCCGGTAATGGGCTGAAAACGCCTGTCTTGGGACTCTGCAGAGAAAGTCTCTGCAGACTGCTGAATCCACACACGGGTTTAACTCTGGAAGTTGAGTGCACACAGTGACAATCGTTCTGTTAGATAGCTGCGTTTTGGATTTAGAAGCAGATATTTCCCTGTGCTTACTGCTGTTTCTTCCATATGCCGGTAATGGGCTGAAAACGCCTGTTTTGGGACTCTGCAGAGAAAGTCTCTGCAGACTGCTGAATCCACACACGGGTTTAACTCTGGAAGTTGAGTGCACACATTGACAACCGTTCTGTTAGATAGCTGCGTTTTGGATTTAGAAGCAGATATTTCCCTGTGCTTACTGCTGTTTCTTCCATATGCCGGTAATGGGCTGAAAACGCCTGTCTTGGGACTCTGCAGAGAAAGTCTCTGCAGACTGCTGAATCCACACACGGGTTTAACTCTGGAAGTTGAGTGCACACAGTGACAATCGTTCTGTTAGATAGCTGCGTTTTGGATTTAGAAGCAGATATTTCCCTGTGCTTACTGCTGTTTCTTCCATATGCCGGTAATGGGCTGAAAACGCCTGTCTTGGGACTCTGCAGAGAAAGTCTCTGCAGACTGCTGAATCCACACACGGGTTTAACTCTGGAAGTTGAGTCCACACATTGACAACCGTTCTGTTAGATAGCTGCGTTTTGGATTTAGAAGCAGATATTTCCCTGTGCTTACTGCTGTTTCTTCCATATGCCGGTAATGGGCTGAAAACGCCTGTTTTGGGACTCTGCAGAGAAAGTCTCTGCAGACTGCTGAATCCACACACGGGTTTAACTCTGGAAGTTGAGTGCACACATTGACAACCGTTCTGTTAGATAGCTGCGTTTTGGATTTAGAAGCAGATATTTCCCTGTGCTTACTGCTGTTTCTTCCATATGCCGGTAATGGGCTGAAAACGCCTGTTTTGGGACTCTGCAGAGAAAGTCTCTGCAGACTGCTGAATCCACACACGGGTTTAACTCTGGAAGTTGAGTGCACACATTGACAACCGTTCTGTTAGATAGCTGCGTTTTGGATTTAGAAGCAGATATTTCCCTGTGCTTACTGCTGTTTCTTCCATATGCCGGTAATGGGCTGAAAACGCCTGTTTTGGGACTCTGCAGAGAAAGTCTCTGCAGACTGCTGAATCCACACACGGGTTTAACTCTGGAAGTTGAGTGCACACATTGACAACCGTTCTGTTAGATAGCTGCGTTTTGGATTTAGAAGCAGATATTTCCCTGTGCTTACTGCTGTTTCTTCCATATGCCGGTAATGGGCTGAAAACACCTGTTTTGGGACTCTGCAGAGAAAGTGTTTGCATACTGCTGAATCCACACACGGGTTTAACTCTGGAAGTTGAGTGCACACATTGACAACCGTTCTGTTAGATAGCTGCGTTTTGGATTTAGAAGCAGATATTTCCCTGTGCTTACTGCTGTTTCTTCCATATGCCGGTAATGGGCTGAAAACGCCTGTCTTGGGACTCTGCAGAGAAAGTCTCTGCAGACTGCTGAATCCACACACGGGTTTAACTCTGGAAGTTGAGTGCACACAGTGACAATCGTTCTGTTAGATAGCTGCGTTTTGGATTTAGAAGCAGATATTTCCCTGTGCTTAATGCTGTTTCTTCCATATGCCGGTAATGGGCTGAAAACGCCTGTTTTGGGACTCTGCAGAGAAAGTCTCTGCAGACGGCTGAATCCACACACGGGTTTAACTCTGGAAGTTGAGTGCACACATTGACAACCGTTCTGTTAGATAGCTGCGTTTTGGATTTAGAAGCAGATGTTTCCCTGTGCTTACTGCTGTTTCTTCCATATGCCGGTAATGGGCTGAAAACGCCTGTCTTGGGACTCTGCAGAGAAAGTGTTTGCAGACTGCTGAATCCACACACGGGTTTAACTCTGGAAGTTGAGTACACACATTGACAACCGTTCTGTTAGATAGCTGCGTTTTGGATTTAGAAGCAGATATTTCCCTGTGCTTACTGCTGTTTCTTCCATATGCCGGTAATGGGCTGAAAACGCCTGTTTTGGGACTCTGCAGAGAAAGTCTCTGCAGACTGCTGAATCCACACACGGGTTTAACTCTGGAAGTTGAGTGCACACATTGACAACCGTTCTGTTAGATAGCTGCGTTTTGGATTTAGAAGCAGATATTTCCCTGTGCTTACTGCTGTTTCTTCCATATGCCGGTAATGGGCTGAAAACGCCTGTTTTGGGACTCTGCAGAGAAAGTGTTTGCAGACTGCTGAATCCACACATGGGTTTAACTCTGGAAGTTGAGTGCACACATTGACAACCGTTCTGTTAGATAGCTGCGTTTTGGATTTAGAAGCAGATATTTCCCTGTGCTTACTGCTGTTTCTTCCATATGCCGGTAATGGGCTGAAAACGCCTGTTTTGGGACTCTGCAGAGAAAGTCTCTGCAGACTGCTGAATCCACACACGGGTTTAACTCTGGAAGTTGAGTGCACACATTGACAACCGTTCTGTTAGATAGCTGCGTTTTGGATTTAGAAGCAGATATTTCCCTGTGCTTACTGCTGTTTCTTCCATATGCCGGTAATGGGCTGAAAACGCCTGTTTTGGGACTCTGCAGAGAAAGCGTTTGCAGACTGCTGAATCCACACACGGGTTTAACTCTGGAAGTTGAGTGCACACATTGACAACCGTTCTGTTAGATAGCTGCGTTTTGGATTTAGAAGCAGATATTTCCCTGTGCTTACTGCTGTTTCTTCCATATGCCGGTAATGGGCTGAAAACGCCTGTTTTGGGACTCTGCAGAGAAAGTCTCTGCAGACTGCTGAATCCACACACGGATTTAACTCTGGAAGTTGAGTGCACACATTGACAACCGTTCTGTTAGATAGCTGCGTTTTGGATTTAGAAGCAGATATTTCCCTGTGCTTACTGCTGTTTCTTCCATATGCCGGTAATGGGCTGAAAACGCCTGTTTTGGGACTCTGCAGAGAAAGTCTCTGCAGACTGCTGAATCCACACACGGGTTTAACTCTGGAAGTTGAGTGCACACATTGACAACCGTTCTGTTAGATAGCTGCGTTTTGGATTTAGAAGCAGATATTTCCCTGTGCTTACTGCTGTTTCTTCCATATGCCGGTAATGGGCTGAAAACGCCTGTTTTGGGACTCTGCAGAGAAAGTCTCTGCAGACTGCTGAATCCACACACGGGTTTAACTCTGGAAGTTGAGTGCACACATTGACAACCGTTCTGTTAGATAGCTGCGTTTTGGATTTAGAAGCAGATATTTCCCTGTGCTTACTGCTGTTTCTTCCATAGGCCGGTAATGGGCTGAAAACGCCTGTTTTGGGACTCTGCAGAGAAAGCGTTTGCAGACTGCTGAATCCACACACGGGTTTAACTCTGGAAGTTGAGTGCACACATTGACAACCGTTCTGTTAGATAGCTGCGTTTTGGATTTAGAAGCAGATATTTCCCTGTGCTTACTGCTGTTTCTTCCATATGCCGGTAATGGGCTGAAAACGCCTGTTTTGGGACTCTGCAGAGAAAGTCTCTGCAGACTGCTGAATCCACACACGGATTTAACTCTGGAAGTTGAGTGCACACATTGACAACCGTTCTGTTAGATAGCTGCGTTTTGGATTTAGAAGCAGATATTTCCCTGTGCTTACTGCTGTTTCTTCCATATGCCGGTAATGGGCTGAAAACGCCTGTTTTGGGACTCTGCAGAGAAAGTCTCTGCAGACTGCTGAATCCACACACGGGTTTAACTCTGGAAGTTGAGTGCACACATTGACAACCGTTCTGTTAGATAGCTGCGTTTTGGATTTAGAAGCAGATATTTCCCTGTGCTTACTGCTGTTTCTTCCATATGCCGGTAATGGGCTGAAAACGCCTGTTTTGGGACTCTGCAGAGAAAGTCTCTGCAGACTGCTGAATCCACACACGGGTTTAACTCTGGAAGTTGAGTGCACACATTGACAACCGTTCTGTTAGATAGCTGCGTTTTGGATTTAGAAGCAGATATTTCCCTGTGCTTACTGCTGTTTCTTCCATAGGCCGGTAATGGGCTGAAAACGCCTGTTTTGGGACTCTGCAGAGAAAGTCTCTGCAGACTGCTGAATCCACACACGGGTTTAACTCTGGAAGTTGAGTGCACACATTGACAACCGTTCTGTTAGATAGCTGCGTTTTGGATTTAGAAGCAGATATTTCCCTGTGCTTACTGCTGTTTCTTCCATATGCCGGTAATGGGCTGAAAACGCCTGTCTTGGGACTCTGCAGAGAAAGTGTTTGCAGACTGCTGAATCCACACACGGGTTTAACTCTGGAAGTTGAGTGCACACATTGACAACCGTTCTGTTAGATAGCTGCGTTTTGGATTTAGAAGCAGATATTTCCCTGTGCTTACTGCTGTTTCTTCCATATGCCGGTAATGGGCTGAAAACGCCTGTCTTGGGACTCTGCAGAGAAAGTCTCTGCAGACTGCTGAATCCACACACGGGTTTAACTCTGGAAGTTGAGTGCACACAGTGACAATCGTTCTGTTAGATAGCTGCGTTTTGGATTTAGAAGCAGATATTTCCCTGTGCTTACTGCTGTTTCTTCCATATGCCGGTAATGGGCTGAAAACGCCTGTTTTGGGACTCTGCAGAGAAAGTCTCTGCAGACTGCTGAATCCACACACGGGTTTAACTCTGGAAGTTGAGTGCACACATTGACAACCGTTCTGTTAGATAGCTGCGTTTTGGATTTAGAAGCAGATATTTCCCTGTGCTTACTGCTGTTTCTTCCATATGCCGGTAATGGGCTGAAAACGCCTGTCTTGGGACTCTGCAGAGAAAGTCTCTGCAGACTGCTGAATCCACACACGGGTTTAACTCTGGAAGTTGAGTGCACACAGTGACAATCGTTCTGTTAGATAGCTGCGTTTTGGATTTAGAAGCAGATATTTCCCTGTGCTTACTGCTGTTTCTTCCATATGCCGGTAATGGGCTGAAAACGCCTGTCTTGGGACTCTGCAGAGAAAGTCTCTGCAGACTGCTGAATCCACACACGGGTTTAACTCTGGAAGTTGAGTCCACACATTGACAACCGTTCTGTTAGATAGCTGCGTTTTGGATTTAGAAGCAGATATTTCCCTGTGCTTACTGCTGTTTCTTCCATATGCCGGTAATGGGCTGAAAACGCCTGTTTTGGGACTCTGCAGAGAAAGTCTCTGCAGACTGCTGAATCCACACACGGGTTTAACTCTGGAAGTTGAGTGCACACATTGACAACCGTTCTGTTAGATAGCTGCGTTTTGGATTTAGAAGCAGATATTTCCCTGTGCTTACTGCTGTTTCTTCCATATGCCGGTAATGGGCTGAAAACGCCTGTTTTGGGACTCTGCAGAGAAAGTCTCTGCAGACTGCTGAATCCACACACGGGTTTAACTCTGGAAGTTGAGTGCACACATTGACAACCGTTCTGTTAGATAGCTGCGTTTTGGATTTAGAAGCAGATATTTCCCTGTGCTTACTGCTGTTTCTTCCATATGCCGGTAATGGGCTGAAAACGCCTGTCTTGGGACTCTGCAGAGAAAGTCTCTGCAGACTGCTGAATCCACACACGGGTTTAACTCTGGAAGTTGAGTGCACACATTGACAACCGTTCTGTTAGATAGCTGCGTTTTGGATTTAGAAGCAGATATTTCCCTGTGCTTACTGCTGTTTCTTCCATATGCCGGTAATGGGCTGAAAACGCCTGTTTTGGGACTCTGCAGAGAAAGTCTCTGCAGACTGCTGAATCCACACACGGGTTTAACTCTGGAAGTTGAGTGCACACATTGACAACCGTTCTGTTAGATAGCTGCGTTTTGGATTTAGAAGCAGATATTTCCCTGTGCTTACTGCTGTTTCTTCCATATGCCGGTAATGGGCTGAAAACGCCTGTCTTGGGACTCTGCAGAGAAAGTCTCTGCAGACTGCTGAATCCACACACGGGTTTAACTCTGGAAGTTGAGTGCACACATTGACAACCGTTCTGTTAGATAGCTGCGTTTTGGATTTAGAAGCAGATATTTCCCTGTGCTTACTGCTGTTTCTTCCATATGCCGGTAATGGGCTGAAAACGCCTGTCTTGGGACTCTGCAGAGAAAGTCTCTGCAGACTGCTGAATCAACACACGGGTTTAACTCTGGAAGTTGAGTGCACACATTGACAACCGTTCTGTTAGATAGCTGCGTTTTGGATTTAGAAGCAGATATTTCCCTGTGCTTACTGCTGTTTCTTCCATATGCCGGTAATGGGCTGAAAACGCCTGTTTTGGGACTCTGCAGAGAAAGTCTCTGCAGACTGCTGAATCCACACACGGGTTTAACTCTGGAAGTTGAGTGCACACATTGACAACCGTTCTGTTAGATAGCTGCGTTTTGGATTTAGAAGCAGATATTTCCGTGTGCTTACTGCTGTTTCTTCCATATGCCGGTAATGGGCTGAAAACGCCTGTCTTGGGACTCTGCAGAGAAAGTCTCTGCAGACTGCTGAATCCACACACGGGTTTAACTCTGGAAGTTGAGTGCACACATTGACAACCGTTCTGTTAGATAGCTGCGTTTTGGATTGAGAAGCAGATATTTCCCTGTGCTTACTGCTGTTTCTTCCATATGCCGGTAATGGGCTGAAAACGCCTGTTTTGGGACTCTGCAGAGAAAGTCTCTGCAGACTGCTGAATCCACACACGGGTTTAACTCTGGAAGTTGAGTGCACACATTGACAACCGTTCTGTTAGATAGCTGCGTTTTGGATTTAGAAGCAGATATTTCCCTGTGCTTACTGCTGTTTCTTCCATATGCCGGTAATGGGCTGAAAACGCCTGTCTTGGGACTCTGCAGAGAAAGTCTCTGCAGACTGCTGAATCCACACACGGGTTTAACTCTGGAAGTTGAGTGCACACATTGACAACCGTTCTGTTAGATAGCTGCGTTTTGGATTTAGAAGCAGATATTTCCCTGTGCTTACTGCTGTTTCTTCCATATGCCGGTAATGGGCTGAAAACGCCTGTCTTGGGACTCTGCAGAGAAAGTCTCTGCAGACTGCTGAATCCACACACGGGTTTAACTCTGGAAGTTGAGTGCACACATTGACAACCGTTCTGTTAGATAGCTGCGTTTTGGATTTAGAAGCAGATATTTCCCTGTGCTTACTGCTGTTTCTTCCATATGCCGGTAATGGGCTGAAAACGCCTGTCTTGGGACTCTGCAGAGAAAGTCTCTGCAGACTGCTGAATCCACACACGGGTTTAACTCTGGAAGTTGAGTGCACACATTGACAACCGTTCTGTTAGATAGCTGCGTTTTGGATTTAGAAGCAGATATTTCCGTGTGCTTACTGCTGTTTCTTCCATATGCCGGTAATGGGCTGAAAACGCCTGTCTTGGGACTCTGCAGAGAAAGTCTCTGCAGACTGCTGAATCCACACACGGGTTTAACTCTGGAAGTTGAGTGCACACATTGACAACCGTTCTGTTAGATAGCTGCGTTTTGGATTTAGAAGCAGATATTTCCGTGTGCTTACTGCTGTTTCTTCCATATGCCGGTAATGGGCTGAAAACGCCTGTCTTGGGACTCTGCAGAGAAAGTCTCTGCAGACTGCTGAATCCACACACGGGTTTAACTCTGGAAGTTGAGTGCACACATTGACAACCGTTCTGTTAGATAGCTGCGTTTTGGATTTAGAAGCAGATATTTCCGTGTGCTTACTGCTGTTTCTTCCATATGCCGGTAATGGGCTGAAAACGCCTGTCTTGGGACTCTGCAGAGAAAGTCTCTGCAGACTGCTGAATCCACACACGGGTTTAACTCTGGAAGTTGAGTGCACACATTGACAACCGTTCTGTTAGATAGCTGCGTTTTGGATTGAGAAGCAGATATTTCCCTGTGCTTACTGCTGTTTCTTCCATATGCCGGTAATGGGCTGAAAACGCCTGTCTCGGGACTCTGCAGAGAAAGTCTGTGCAGACTGCTGAATCCACACACGGGTTTAACTCTGGAAGTTGAGTGCACACATTGACAACCGTTCTGTTAGATAGCTGCGTTTTGGATTTAGAAGCAGATATTTCCCTGTGCTTACTGCTGTTTCTTCCATATGCCGGTAATGGGCTGAAAACGCCTGTTTTGGGACTCTGCAGAGAAAGTCTCTGCAGACTGCTGAATCCACACACGGGTTTAACTCTGGAAGTTGAGTGCACACATTGACAACCGTTCTGTTAGATAGCTGCGTTTTGGATTTAGAAGCAGATATTTCCCTGTGCTTACTGCTGTTTCTTCCATATGCCGGTAATGGGCTGAAAACGCCTGTCTTGGGACTCTGCAGAGAAAGTCTCTGCAGACTGCTGAATCCACACACGGGTTTAACTCTGGAAGTTGAGTGCACACATTGACAACCGTTCTGTTAGATAGCTGCGTTTTGGATTTAGAAGCAGATATTTCCCTGTGCTTACTGCTGTTTCTTCCATATGCCGGTAATGGGCTGAAAACGCCTGTCTTGGGACTCTGCAGAGAAAGTCTCTGCAGACTGCTGAATCCACACACGGGTTTAACTCTGG
Organism: Aotus nancymaae; assembly: GCF_030222135.1. Lineage (NCBI taxonomy): Eukaryota > Metazoa > Chordata > Mammalia > Primates > Aotidae > Aotus > Aotus nancymaae. The sequence continues at coordinate 104,074 of NW_026988633.1, read as the reverse complement.
AAGTTGAGTGCACACATTGACAACCGTTCTGTTAGATAGCTGCGTTTTGGATTTAGAAGCAGATATTTCCCTGTGCTTACTGCTGTTTCTTCCATATGCCGGTAATGGGCTGAAAACGCCTGTCTTGGGACTCTGCAGAGAAAGTCTCTGCAGACTGCTGAATCCACACACGGGTTTAACTCTGGAAGTTGAGTGCACACATTGACAACCGTTCTGTTAGATAGCTGCGTTTTGGATTTAGAAGCAGATATTTCACTGTGCTTACTGCTGTTTCTTCCATATGCCGGTAATGGGCTGAAAACGCCTGTCTTGGGACTCTGCAGAGAAAGTCTCTGCAGACTGCTGAATCCACACACGGGTTTAACTCTGGAAGTTGAGTGCACACATTGACAACCGTTCTGTTAGATAGCTGCGTTTTGGATTTAGAAGCAGATATTTCCGTGTGCTTACTGCTGTTTCTTCCATATGCCGGTAATGGGCTGAAAACGCCTGTCTTGGGACTCTGCAGAGAAAGTCTCTGCAGACTGCTGAATCCACACACGGGTTTAACTCTGGAAGTTGAGTGCACACATTGACAACCGTTCTGTTAGATAGCTGCGTTTTGGATTTAGAAGCAGATATTTCCCTGTGCTTACTGCTGTTTCTTCCATATGCCGGTAATGGGCTGAAAACGCCTGTTTTGGGACTCTGCAGAGAAAGTCTCTGCAGACTGCTGAATCCACACACGGGTTTAACTCTGGAAGTTGAGTGCACACATTGACAACCGTTCTGTTAGATAGCTGCGTTTTGGATTTAGAAGCAGATATTTCCCTGTGCTTACTGCTGTTTCTTCCATATGCCGGTAATGGGCTGAAAACGCCTGTCTTGGGACTCTGCAGAGAAAGTCTCTGCAGACTGCTGAATCCACACACGGGTTTAACTCTGGAAGTTGAGTGCACACATTGACAACCGTTCTGTTAGATAGCTGCGTTTTGGATTTAGAAGCAGATATTTCCCTGTGCTTACTGCTGTTTCTTCCATATGCCGGTAATGGGCTGAAAACGCCTGTCTTGGGACTCTGCAGAGAAAGTCTCTGCAGACTGCTGAATCCACACACGGGTTTAACTCTGGAAGTTGAGTGCACACATTGACAACCGTTCTGTTAGATAGCTGCGTTTTGGATTTAGAAGCAGATATTTCCCTGTGCTTACTGCTGTTTCTTCCATAGGCCGGTAATGGGCTGAAAACGCCTGTCTTGGGACTCTGCAGAGAAAGTCTCTGCAGACTGCTGAATCCACACACGGGTTTAACTCTGGAAGTTGAGTGCACACATTGACAACCGTTCTGTTAGATAGCTGCGTTTTGGATTTAGAAGCAGATATTTCCCTGTGCTTACTGCTGTTTCTTCCATATGCCGGTAATGGGCTGAAAACGCCTGTCTTGGGACTCTGCAGAGAAAGTCTCTGCAGACTGCTGAATCCACACACGGGTTTAACTCTGGAAGTTGAGTGCACACATTGACAACCGTTCTGTTAGATAGCTGCGTTTTGGATTTAGAAGCAGATATTTCCCTGTGCTTACTGCTGTTTCTTCCATATGCCGGTAATGGGCTGAAAACGCCTGTTTTGGGACTCTGCAGAGAAAGTCTCTGCAGACTGCTGAATCCACACACGGGTTTAACTCTGGAAGTTGAGTGCACACATTGACAACCGTTCTGTTAGATAGCTGCGTTTTGGATTGAGAAGCAGATATTTCCCTGTGCTTACTGCTGTTTCTTCCATATGCCGGTAATGGGCTGAAAACGCCTGTCTCGGGACTCTGCAGAGAAAGTCTCTGCAGACTGCTGAATCCACACACGGGTTTAACTCTGGAAGTTGAGTGCACACATTGACAACCGTTCTGTTAGATAGCTGCGTTTTGGATTTAGAAGCAGATATTTCCCTGTGCTTACTGCTGTTTCTTCCATATGCCGGTAATGGGCTGAAAACGCCTGTTTTGGGACTCTGCAGAGAAAGTCTCTGCAGACTGCTGAATCCACACACGGGTTTAACTCTGGAAGTTGAGTGCACACATTGACAACCGTTCTGTTAGATAGCTGCGTTTTGGATTTAGAAGCAGATATTTCCCTGTGCTTACTGCTGTTTCTTCCATATGCCGGTAATGGGCTGAAAACGCCTGTCTTGGGACTCTGCAGAGAAAGTCTCTGCAGACTGCTGAATCCACACACGGGTTTAACTCTGGAAGTTGAGTGCACACATTGACAACCGTTCTGTTAGATAGCTGCGTTTTGGATTTAGAAGCAGATATTTCCCTGTGCTTACTGCTGTTTCTTCCATATGCCGGTAATGGGCTGAAAACGCCTGTTTTGGGACTCTGCAGAGAAAGTCTCTGCAGACTGCTGAATCCACACACGGGTTTAACTCTGGAAGTTGAGTGCACACATTGACAACCGTTCTGTTAGATAGCTGCGTTTTGGATTTAGAAGCAGATATTTCCCTGTGCTTACTGCTGTTTCTTCCATAGGCCGGTAATGGGCTGAAAACGCCTGTTTTGGGACTCTGCAGAGAAAGTCTCTGCAGACTGCTGAATCCACACACGGGTTTAACTCTGGAAGTTGAGTGCACACATTGACAACCGTTCTGTTAGATAGCTGCGTTTTGGATTTAGAAGCAGATATTTCCCTGTGCTTACTGCTGTTTCTTCCATATGCCGGTAATGGGCTGAAAACGCCTGTCTTGGGACTCTGCAGAGAAAGTGTTTGCAGACTGCTGAATCCACACACGGGTTTAACTCTGGAAGTTGAGTGCACACATTGACAACCGTTCTGTTAGATAGCTGCGTTTTGGATTTAGAAGCAGATATTTCCCTGTGCTTACTGCTGTTTCTTCCATATGCCGGTAATGGGCTGAAAACGCCTGTCTTGGGACTCTGCAGAGAAAGTCTCTGCAGACTGCTGAATCCACACACGGGTTTAACTCTGGAAGTTGAGTGCACACAGTGACAACCGTTCTGTTAGATAGCTGCGTTTTGGATTTAGAAGCAGATATTTCCCTGTGCTTACTGCTGTTTCTTCCATATGCCGGTAATGGGCTGAAAACGCCTGTCTTGGGACTCTGCAGAGAAAGTCTCTGCAGACTGCTGAATCCACACACGGGTTTAACTCTGGAAGTTGAGTGCACACATTGACAACCGTTCTGTTAGATAGCTGCGTTTTGGATTTAGAAGCAGATATTTCCCTGTGCTTACTGCTGTTTCTTCCATATGCCGGTAATGGGCTGAAAACGCCTGTTTTGGGACTCTGCAGAGAAAGTCTCTGCAGACTGCTGAATCCACACACGGGTTTAACTCTGGAAGTTGAGTGCACACATTGACAACCGTTCTGTTAGATAGCTGCGTTTTGGATTTAGAAGCAGATATTTCCCTGTGCTTACCGCTGTTTCTTCCATAGGCCGGTAATGGGCTGAAAACGCCTGTTTTGGGACTCTGCAGAGAAAGTCTCTGCAGACTGCTGAATCCACACACGGGTTTAACTCTGGAAGTTGAGTGCACACATTGACAACCGTTCTGTTAGATAGCTGCGTTTTGGATTTAGAAGCAGATATTTCCCTGTGCTTACTGCTGTTTCTTCCATATGCCGGTAATGGGCTGAAAACGCCTGTCTTGGGACTCTGCAGAGAAAGTGTTTGCAGACTGCTGAATCCACACACGGGTTTAACTCTGGAAGTTGAGTGCACACATTGACAACCGTTCTGTTAGATAGCTGCGTTTTGGATTTAGAAGCAGATATTTCCCTGTGCTTACTGCTGTTTCTTCCATATGCCGGTAATGGGCTGAAAACGCCTGTCTTGGGACTCTGCAGAGAAAGTCTCTGCAGACTGCTGAATCCACACACGGGTTTAACTCTGGAAGTTGAGTGCACACAGTGACAATCGTTCTGTTAGATAGCTGCGTTTTGGATTTAGAAGCAGATATTTCCCTGTGCTTACTGCTGTTTCTTCCATATGCCGGTAATGGGCTGAAAACGCCTGTTTTGGGACTCTGCAGAGAAAGTCTCTGCAGACTGCTGAATCCACACACGGGTTTAACTCTGGAAGTTGAGTGCACACATTGACAACCGTTCTGTTAGATAGCTGCGTTTTGGATTTAGAAGCAGATATTTCCCTGTGCTTACTGCTGTTTCTTCCATATGCCGGTAATGGGCTGAAAACGCCTGTCTTGGGACTCTGCAGAGAAAGTCTCTGCAGACTGCTGAATCCACACACGGGTTTAACTCTGGAAGTTGAGTGCACACAGTGACAATCGTTCTGTTAGATAGCTGCGTTTTGGATTTAGAAGCAGATATTTCCCTGTGCTTACTGCTGTTTCTTCCATATGCCGGTAATGGGCTGAAAACGCCTGTCTTGGGACTCTGCAGAGAAAGTCTCTGCAGACTGCTGAATCCACACACGGGTTTAACTCTGGAAGTTGAGTCCACACATTGACAACCGTTCTGTTAGATAGCTGCGTTTTGGATTTAGAAGCAGATATTTCCCTGTGCTTACTGCTGTTTCTTCCATATGCCGGTAATGGGCTGAAAACGCCTGTTTTGGGACTCTGCAGAGAAAGTCTCTGCAGACTGCTGAATCCACACACGGGTTTAACTCTGGAAGTTGAGTGCACACATTGACAACCGTTCTGTTAGATAGCTGCGTTTTGGATCTAGAAGCAGATATTTCCCTGTGCTTACTGCTGTTTCTTCCATATGCCGGTAATGGGCTGAAAACGCCTGTTTTGGGACTCTGCAGAGAAAGTCTCTGCAGACTGCTGAATCCACACACGGGTTTAACTCTGGAAGTTGAGTGCACACATTGACAACCGTTCTGTTAGATAGCTGCGTTTTGGATTTAGAAGCAGATATTTCCCTGTGCTTACTGCTGTTTCTTCCATATGCCGGTAATGGGCTGAAAACGCCTGTTTTGGGACTCTGCAGAGAAAGTCTCTGCAGACTGCTGAATCCACACACGGGTTTAACTCTGGAAGTTGAGTGCACACATTGACAACCGTTCTGTTAGATAGCTGCGTTTTGGATTTAGAAGCAGATATTTCCCTGTGCTTACTGCTGTTTCTTCCATATGCCGGTAATGGGCTGAAAACACCTGTTTTGGGACTCTGCAGAGAAAGTGTTTGCATACTGCTGAATCCACACACGGGTTTAACTCTGGAAGTTGAGTGCACACATTGACAACCGTTCTGTTAGATAGCTGCGTTTTGGATTTAGAAGCAGATATTTCCCTGTGCTTACTGCTGTTTCTTCCATATGCCGGTAATGGGCTGAAAACGCCTGTCTTGGGACTCTGCAGAGAAAGTCTCTGCAGACTGCTGAATCCACACACGGGTTTAACTCTGGAAGTTGAGTGCACACAGTGACAATCGTTCTGTTAGATAGCTGCGTTTTGGATTTAGAAGCAGATATTTCCCTGTGCTTAATGCTGTTTCTTCCATATGCCGGTAATGGGCTGAAAACGCCTGTTTTGGGACTCTGCAGAGAAAGTCTCTGCAGACGGCTGAATCCACACACGGGTTTAACTCTGGAAGTTGAGTGCACACATTGACAACCGTTCTGTTAGATAGCTGCGTTTTGGATTTAGAAGCAGATGTTTCCCTGTGCTTACTGCTGTTTCTTCCATATGCCGGTAATGGGCTGAAAACACCTGTTTTGGGACTCTGCAGAGAAAGTGTTTGCAGACTGCTGAATCCACACACGGGTTTAACTCTGGAAGTTGAGTACACACATTGACAACCGTTCTGTTAGATAGCTGCGTTTTGGATTTAGAAGCAGATATTTCCCTGTGCTTACTGCTGTTTCTTCCATATGCCGGTAATGGGCTGAAAACGCCTGTTTTGGGACTCTGCAGAGAAAGTCTCTGCAGACTGCTGAATCCACACACGGGTTTAACTCTGGAAGTTGAGTGCACACATTGACAACCGTTCTGTTAGATAGCTGCGTTTTGGATTTAGAAGCAGATATTTCCCTGTGCTTACTGCTGTTTCTTCCATATGCCGGTAATGGGCTGAAAACGCCTGTTTTGGGACTCTGCAGAGAAAGTGTTTGCAGACTGCTGAATCCACACATGGGTTTAACTCTGGAAGTTGAGTGCACACATTGACAACCGTTCTGTTAGATAGCTGCGTTTTGGATTTAGAAGCAGATATTTCCCTGTGCTTACTGCTGTTTCTTCCATATGCCGGTAATGGGCTGAAAACGCCTGTTTTGGGACTCTGCAGAGAAAGTCTCTGCAGACTGCTGAATCCACACACGGGTTTAACTCTGGAAGTTGAGTGCACACATTGACAACCGTTCTGTTAGATAGCTGCGTTTTGGATTTAGAAGCAGATATTTCCCTGTGCTTACTGCTGTTTCTTCCATATGCCGGTAATGGGCTGAAAACGCCTGTTTTGGGACTCTGCAGAGAAAGCGTTTGCAGACTGCTGAATCCACACACGGGTTTAACTCTGGAAGTTGAGTGCACACATTGACAACCGTTCTGTTAGATAGCTGCGTTTTGGATTTAGAAGCAGATATTTCCCTGTGCTTACTGCTGTTTCTTCCATATGCCGGTAATGGGCTGAAAACGCCTGTCTTGGGACTCTGCAGAGAAAGTCTCTGCAGACTGCTGAATCCACACACGGGTTTAACTCTGGAAGTTGAGTGCACACATTGACAACCGTTCTGTTAGATAGCTGCGTTTTGGATTTAGAAGCAGATATTTCCCTGTGCTTACTGCTGTTTCTTCCATATGCCGGTAATGGGCTGAAAACGCCTGTTTTGGGACTCTGCAGAGAAAGTCTCTGCAGACTGCTGAATCCACACACGGGTTTAACTCTGGAAGTTGAGTGCACACATTGACAACCGTTCTGTTAGATAGCTGCGTTTTGGATTTAGAAGCAGATATTTCCCTGTGCTTACTGCTGTTTCTTCCATAAGCCGGTAATGGGCTGAAAACGCCTGTTTTGGGACTCTGCAGAGAAAGTCTCTGCAGACTGCTGAATCCACACACGGGTTTAACTCTGGAAGTTGAGTGCACACATTGACAACCGTTCTGTTAGATAGCTGCGTTTTGGATTTAGAAGCAGATATTTCCCTGTGCTTAATGCTGTTTCTTCCATAGGCCGGTAATGGGCTGAAAACGCCTGTCTTGGGACTCTGCAGAGAAAGTCTCTGCAGACTGCTGAATCCACACACGGGTTTAACTCTGGAAGTTGAGTGCACACATTGACAACCGTTCTGTTAGATAGCTGCGTTTTGGATTTAGAAGCAGATATTTCCCTGTGCTTACTGCTGTTTCTTCCATATGCCGGTAATGGGCTGAAAACGCCTGTCTTGGGACTCTGCAGAGAAAGTCTCTGCAGACTGCTGAATCCACACACGGGTTTAACTCTGGAAGTTGAGTGCACACATTGACAACCGTTCTGTTAGATAGCTGCGTTTTGGATTTAGAAGCAGATATTTCCCTGTGCTTACTGCTGTTTCTTCCATATGCCGGTAATGGGCTGAAAACGCCTGTCTTGGGACTCTGCAGAGAAAGTCTCTGCAGACTGCTGAATCCACACACGGGTTTAACTCTGGAAGTTGAGTGCACACAGTGACAATCGTTCTGTTAGATAGCTGCGTTTTGGATTTAGAAGCAGATATTTCCCTGTGCTTACTGCTGTTTCTTCCATATGCCGGTAATGGGCTGAAAACGCCTGTTTTGGGACTCTGCAGAGAAAGTCTCTGCAGACTGCTGAATCCACACACGGGTTTAACTCTGGAAGTTGAGTGCACACATTGACAACCGTTCTGTTAGATAGCTGCGTTTTGGATTTAGAAGCAGATATTTCCCTGTGCTTACTGCTGTTTCTTCCATATGCCGGTAATGGGCTGAAAACGCCTGTCTTGGGACTCTGCAGAGAAAGTCTCTGCAGACTGCTGAATCCACACACGGGTTTAACTCTGGAAGTTGAGTGCACACAGTGACAATCGTTCTGTTAGATAGCTGCGTTTTGGATTTAGAAGCAGATATTTCCCTGTGCTTACTGCTGTTTCTTCCATATGCCGGTAATGGGCTGAAAACGCCTGTCTTGGGACTCTGCAGAGAAAGTCTCTGCAGACTGCTGAATCCACACACGGGTTTAACTCTGGAAGTTGAGTCCACACATTGACAACCGTTCTGTTAGATAGCTGCGTTTTGGATTTAGAAGCAGATATTTCCCTGTGCTTACTGCTGTTTCTTCCATATGCCGGTAATGGGCTGAAAACGCCTGGTTTGGGACTCTGCAGAGAAAGTCTCTGCAGACTGCTGAATCCACACACGGGTTTAACTCTGGAAGTTGAGTGCACACATTGACAACCGTTCTGTTAGATAGCTGCGTTTTGGATTTAGAAGCAGATATTTCCCTGTGCTTACTGCTGTTTTTTCCATATGCCGGTAATGGGCTGAAAACGCCTGTTTTGGGACTCTGCAGAGAAAGTCTCTGCAGACTGCTGAATCCACACACGGGTTTAACTCTGGAACTTGAGTGCACACATTGACAACCGTTCTGTTAGATAGCTGCGTTTTGGATTTAGAAGCAGATATTTCCCTGTGCTTACTGCTGTTTCTTCCATATGCCGGTAATGGGCTGAAAACGCCTGTTTTGGGACTCTGCAGAGAAAGTCTCTGCAGACTGCTGAATCCACACACGGGTTTAACTCTGGAAGTTGAGTGCACACATTGACAACCGTTCTGTTAGATAGCTGCGTTTTGGATTTAGAAGCAGATATTTCCCTGTGCTTACTGCTGTTTCTTCCATATGCCGGTAATGGGCTGAAAACGCCTGTTTTGGGACTCTGCAGAGAAAGTCTCTGCAGACTGCTGAATCCACACACGGGTTTAACTCTGGAAGTTGAGTGCACACATTGACAACCGTTCTGTTAGATAGCTGCGTTTTGGATTTAGAAGCAGATATTTCCCTGTGCTTACTGCTGTTTCTTCCATATGCCGGTAATGGGCTGAAAACGCCTGTCTTGGGACTCTGCAGAGAAAGTCTCTGCAGACTGCTGAATCCACACACGGGTTTAACTCTGGAAGTTGAGTGCACACATTGACAACCGTTCTGTTAGATAGCTGCGTTTTGGATTTAGAAGCAGATATTTCCCTGTGCTTACTGCTGTTTCTTCCATATGCCGGTAATGGGCTGAAAACGCCTGTCTTGGGACTCTGCAGAGAAAGTCTCTGCAGACTGCTGAATCCACACACGGGTTTAACTCTGGAAGTTGAGTGCACACATTGACAACCGTTCTGTTAGATAGCTGCGTTTTGGATTTAGAAGCAGATATTTCCCTGTGCTTACTGCTGTTTCTTCCATATGCCGGTAATGGGCTGAAAACGCCTGTCTTGGGACTCTGCAGAGAAAGTCTCTGCAGACTGCTGAATCCACACACGGGTTTAACTCTGGAAGTTGAGTGCACACATTGACAACCGTTCTGTTAGATAGCTGCGTTTTGGATTTAGAAGCAGATATTTCCGTGTGCTTACTGCTGTTTCTTCCATATGCCGGTAATGGGCTGAAAACGCCTGTCTTGGGACTCTGCAGAGAAAGTCTCTGCAGACTGCTGAATCCACACACGGGTTTAACTCTGGAAGTTGAGTGCACACATTGACAACCGTTCTGTTAGATAGCTGCGTTTTGGATTTAGAAGCAGATATTTCCCTGTGCTTACTGCTGTTTCTTCCATATGCCGGTAATGGGCTGAAAACGCCTGTTTTGGGACTCTGCAGAGAAAGTCTCTGCAGACTGCTGAATCCACACACGGGTTTAACTCTGGAAGTTGAGTGCACACATTGACAACCGTTCTGTTAGATAGCTGCGTTTTGGATTTAGAAGCAGATATTTCCCTGTGCTTACTGCTGTTTCTTCCATATGCCGGTAATGGGCTGAAAACGCCTGTCTTGGGACTCTGCAGAGAAAGTCTCTGCAGACTGCTGAATCCACACACGGGTTTAACTCTGGAAGTTGAGTGCACACATTGACAACCGTTCTGTTAGATAGCTGCGTTTTGGATTTAGAAGCAGATATTTCCCTGTGCTTACTGCTGTTTCTTCCATATGCCGGTAATGGGCTGAAAACGCCTGTCTTGGGACTCTGCAGAGAAAGTCTCTGCAGACTGCTGAATCCACACACGGGTTTAACTCTGGAAGTTGAGTGCACACATTGACAACCGTTCTGTTAGATAGCTGCGTTTTGGATTTAGAAGCAGATATTTCCCTGTGCTTACTGCTGTTTCTTCCATATGCCGGTAATGGGCTGAAAACGCCTGTCTTGGGACTCTGCAGAGAAAGTCTCTGCAGACTGCTGAATCCACACACGGGTTTAACTCTGGAAGTTGAGTGCACACATTGACAACCGTTCTGTTAGATAGCTGCGTTTTGGATTTAGAAGCAGATATTTCCGTGTGCTTACTGCTGTTTCTTCCATATGCCGGTAATGGGCTGAAAACGCCTGTCTTGGGACTCTGCAGAGAAAGTCTCTGCAGACTGCTGAATCCACACACGGGTTTAACTCTGGAAGTTGAGTGCACACATTGACAACCGTTCTGTTAGATAGCTGCGTTTTGGATTTAGAAGCAGATATTTCCCTGTGCTTACTGCTGTTTCTTCCATATGCCGGTAATGGGCTGAAAACGCCTGTTTTGGGACTCTGCAGAGAAAGTCTCTGCAGACTGCTGAATCCACACACGGGTTTAACTCTGGAAGTTGAGTGCACACATTGACAACCGTTCTGTTAGATAGCTGCGTTTTGGATTGAGAAGCAGATATTTCCCTGTGCTTACTGCTGTTTCTTCCATATGCCGGTAATGGGCTGAAAACGCCTGTCTCGGGACTCTGCAGAGAAAGTCTCTGCAGACTGCTGAATCCACACACGGGTTTAACTCTGGAAGTTGAGTGCACACATTGACAACCGTTCTGTTAGATAGCTGCGTTTTGGATTTAGAAGCAGATATTTCCCTGTGCTTACTGCTGTTTCTTCCATATGCCGGTAATGGGCTGAAAACGCCTGTTTTGGGACTCTGCAGAGAAAGTCTCTGCAGACTGCTGAATCCACACACGGGTTTAACTCTGGAAGTTGAGTGCACACATTGACAACCGTTCTGTTAGATAGCTGCGTTTTGGATTTAGAAGCAGATATTTCCCTGTGCTTACTGCTGTTTCTTCCATATGCCGGTAATGGGCTGAAAACGCCTGTCTTGGGACTCTGCAGAGAAAGTCTCTGCAGACTGCTGAATCCACACACGGGTTTAACTCTGGAAGTTGAGTGCACACATTGACAACCGTTCTGTTAGATAGCTGCGTTTTGGATTTAGAAGCAGATATTTCCCTGTGCTTACTGCTGTTTCTTCCATATGCCGGTAATGGGCTGAAAACGCCTGTTTTGGGACTCTGCAGAGAAAGTCTCTGCAGACTGCTGAATCCACACACGGGTTTAACTCTGGAAGTTGAGTGCACACATTGACAACCGTTCTGTTAGATAGCTGCGTTTTGGATTTAGAAGCAGATATTTCCCTGTGCTTACTGCTGTTTCTTCCATATGCCGGTAATGGGCTGAAAACGCCTGTCTTGGGACTCTGCAGAGAAAGTCTCTGCAGACTGCTGAATCCACACACGGGTTTAACTCTGGAAGTTGAGTGCACACATTGACAACCGTTCTGTTAGATAGCTGCGTTTTGGATTTAGAAGCAGATATTTCCCTGTGCTTACTGCTGTTTCTTCCATATGCCGGTAATGGGCTGAAAACGCCTGTTTTGGGACTCTGCAGAGAAAGTCTCTGCAGACTGCTGAATCCACACACGGGTTTAACTCTGGAAGTTGAGTGCACACATTGACAACCGTTCTGTTAGATAGCTGCGTTTTGGATTTAGAAGCAGATATTTCCCTGTGCTTACTGCTGTTTCTTCCATATGCCGGTAATGGGCTGAAAACGCCTGTTTTGGGACTCTGCAGAGAAAGTCTCTGCAGACTGCTGAATCCACACACGGGTTTATCTCTGGAAGTTGAGTGCACACATTGACAACCGTTCTGTTAGATAGCTGCGTTTTGGATTTAGAAGCAGATATTTCCCTGTGCTTACTGCTGTTTCTTCCATAGGCCGGTAATGGGCTGAAAACGCCTGTTTTGGGACTCTGCAGAGAAAGTCTCTGCAGACTGCTGAATCCACACACGGGTTTAACTCTGGAAGTTGAGTGCACACATTGACAACCGTTCTGTTAGATAGCTGCGTTTTGGATTTAGAAGCAGATATTTCCCTGTGCTTACTGCTGTTTCTTCCATATGCCGGTAATGGGCTGAAAACGCCTGTTTTGGGACTCTGCAGAGAAAGTCTCTGCAGACTGCTGAATCCACACACGGGTTTAACTCTGGAAGTTGAGTGCACACATTGACAACCGTTCTGTTAGATAGCTGCGTTTTGGATTTAGAAGCAGATATTTCCCTGTGCTTACTGCTGTTTCTTCCATATGCCGGTAATGGGCTGAAAACGCCTGTTTTGGGACTCTGCAGAGAAAGTCTCTGCAGACTGCTGAATCCACACACGGGTTTAACTCTGGAAGTTGAGTGCACACATTGACAACCGTTCTGTTAGATAGCTGCGTTTTGGATTTAGAAGCAGATATTTCCCTGTGCTTACTGCTGTTTCTTCCATATGCCGGTAATGGGCTGAAAACGCCTGTCTTGGGACTCTGCAGAGAAAGTCTCTGCAGACTGCTGAATCCACACACGGGTTTAACTCTGGAAGTTGAGTGCACACATTGACAACCGTTCTGTTAGATAGCTGCGTTTTGGATTTAGAAGCAGATATTTCCCTGTGCTTACTGCTGTTTCTTCCATATGCCGGTAATGGGCTGAAAACGCCTGTTTTGGGACTCTGCAGAGAAAGTCTCTGCAGACTGCTGAATCCACACACGGGTTTAACTCTGGAAGTTGAGTGCACACATTGACAACCGTTCTGTTAGATAGCTGCGTTTTGGATTTAGAAGCAGATATTTCCCTGTGCTTACTGCTGTTTCTTCCATATGCCGGTAATGGGCTGAAAACGCCTGTTTTGGGACTCTGCAGAGAAAGTGTTTGCAGACTGCTGAATCCACACACGGGTTTAACTCTGGAAGTTGAGTGCACACATTGACAACCGTTCTGTTAGATAGCTGCGTTTTGGATTTAGAAGCAGATATTTCCCTGTGCTCACTGCTGTTTCTTCCATATGCCGGTAATGGGCTGAAAACGCCTGTTTTGGGACTCTGCAGAGAAAGTCTCTGCAGACTGCTGAATCCACACACGGGTTTAACTCTGGAACTTGAGTGCACACATTGACAAGCGTTCTGTTAGATAGCTGCGTTTTGGATTTAGAAGCAGATATTTCCCTGTGCTTACTGCTGTTTCTTCCATATGCCGGTAATGGGCTGAAAACGCCTGTTTTGGGACTCTGCAGAGAAAGTCTCTGCAGACTGCTGAATCCACACACGGGTTTAACTCTGGAAGTTGAGTGCACACATTGACAACCGTTCTGTTAGATAGCTGCGTTTTGGATTTAGAAGCAGATATTTCCCTGTGCTTACTGCTGTTTCTTCCATATGCCGGTAATGGGCTGAAAACGCCTGTCTTGGGACTCTGCAGAGAAAGTCTCTGCAGACTGCTGAATCCACACAGGGGTTTAACTCTGGAATTTGAGTGCACACATTGACAACCGTTCTGTTAGATAGCTGCGTTTTGGATTTAGAAGCAGATATTTCCCTGTGCTTACTGCTGTTTCTTCCATATGCCGGTAATGGTCTGAAAACGCCTGTTTTGGGACTCTGCAGAGAAAGTCTCTGCAGACTGCTGAATCCACACACGGGTTTAACTCTGGAAGTTGAGTGCACACATTGACAACCGTTCTGTTAGATAGCTGCGTTTTGGATTTAGAAGCAGATATTTCCCTGTGCTTACTGCTGTTTCTTCCATATGCCGGTAATGGGCTGAAAACGCCTGTTTTGGGACTCTGCAGAGAAAGTCTCTGCAGACTGCTGAATCCACACACGGGTTTAACTCTGGAAGTTGAGTGCACACATTGACAACCGTTCTGTTAGATAGCTGCGTTTTGGATTTAGAAGCAGATATATCCCTGTGCTTACTGCTGTTTCTTCCATATGCCAGTAATGGGCTGAAAACGCCTGTTTTGGGACTCTGCAGAGAAAGTGTTTGCAGACTGCTGAATCCACACACGGGTTTAACTCTGGAAGTTGAGTGCACACATTGACAACCGTTCTGTTAGATAGCTGCGTTTTGGATTTAGAAGCAGATATTTCCCTGTGCTTACTGCTGTTTCTTCCATATGCCGGTAATGGGCTGAAAACGCCTGTCTCGGGACTCTGCAGAGAAAGTCTCTGCAGACTGCTGAATCCACACACGGGTTTAACTCTGGAAGTTGAGTGCACACATTGACAACCGTTCTGTTAGATAGCTGCGTTTTGGATTTAGAAGCAGATATTTCCCTGTGCTTACTGCTGTTTCTTCCATATGCCGGTAATGGGCTGAAAACGCCTGTTTTGGGACTCTGCAGAGAAAGTCTCTGCAGACTGCTGAATCCACACACGGGTTTAACTCTGGAAGTTGAGTGCACACATTGACAACCGTTCTGTTAGATAGCTGCGTTTTGGATTTAGAAGCAGATATTTCCCTGTGCTTACTGCTGTTTCTTCCATATGCCGGTAATGGGCTGAAAACGCCTGTCTTGGGACTCTGCAGAGAAAGTCTCTGCAGACTGCTGAATCCACACACGGGTTTAACTCTGGAAGTTGAGTGCACACATTGACAACCGTTCTGTTAGATAGCTGCGTTTTGGATTTAGAAGCAGATATTTCCCTGTGCTTACTGCTGTTTCTTCCATATGCCGGTAATGGTCTGAAAACGCCTGTTTTGGGACTCTGCAGAGAAAGTCTCTGCAGACTGCTGAATCCACACACGGGTTTAACTCTGGAAGTTGAGTGCACACATTGACAAGCGTTCTGTTAGATAGCTGCGTTTTGGATTTAGAAGCAGATATTTCCCTGTGCTTACTGCTGTTTCTTCCATATGCCGGTAATGGGCTGAAAACGCCTGTCTTGGGACTCTGCAGAGAAAGTCTCTGCAGACTGCAGAATCCACACACGGGTTTAACTCTGGAAGTTGAGTGCACACATTGACAACCGTTCTGTTAGATAGCTGCGTTTTGCATTTAGAAGCAGATATTTCCCTGTGCTTACTGCTGTTTCTTCCATATGCCGGTAATGGGCTGAAAACGCCTGTTTTGGGACTCTGCAGAGAAAGTCTCTGCAGACTGCTGAATCCACACACGGGTTTAACTCTGGAAGTTGAGTGCACACATTGACAACCGTTCTGTTAGATAGCTGCGTTTTGGATTTAGAAGCAGATATTTCCCTGTGCTTACTGCTGTTTCTTCCATATGCCGGTAATGGGCTGAAAACGCCTGTCTCGGGACTCTGCAGAGAAAGTCTCTGCAGACTGCTGAATCCACACACGGGTTTAACTCTGGAAGTTGAGTGCACACATTGACAACCGTTCTGTTAGATAGCTGCGTTTTGGATTTAGAAGCAGATATTTCCCTGTGCTTACTGCTGTTTCTTCCATATGCCGGTAATGGGCTGAAAACGCCTGTTTTGGGACTCTGCAGAGAAAGTCTCTGCAGACTGCTGAATCCACACACGGGTTTAACTCTGGAAGTTGAGTGCACACATTGACAACCGTTCTGTTAGATAGCTGCGTTTTGGATTTAGAAGCAGATATTTCCCTGTGCTTACTGCTGTTTCTTCCGTATGCCGGTAATGGGCTGAAAACGCCTGTCTTGGGACTCTGCAGAGAAAGTCTCTGCAGACTGCTGAATCCACACAGGGGTTTAACTCTGGAATTTGAGTGCACACATTGACAACCGTTCTGTTAGATAGCTGCGTTTTGGATTTAGAAGCAGATATTTCCCTGTGCTTACTGCTGTTTCTTCCATATGCCGGTAATGGGCTGAAAACGCCTGTTTTGGGACTCTGCAGAGAAAGTCTCTGCAGACTGCTGAATCCACACACGGGTTTAACTCTGGAAGTTGAGTGCACACATTGACAACCGTTCTGTTAGATAGCTGCGTTTTGGATTTAGAAGCAGATATTTCCCTGTGCTTACTGCTGTTTCTTCCATATGCCGGTAATGGGCTGAAAACGCCTGTTTTGGGACTCTGCAGAGAAAGTCTCTGCAGACTGCTGAATCCACACACGGGTTTAACTCTGGAAGTTGAGTGCACACATTGACAACCGTTCTGTTAGATAGCTGCGTTTTGGATTTAGAAGCAGATATATCCCTGTGCTTACTGCTGTTTCTTCCATATGCCAGTAATGGGCTGAAAACGCCTGTTTTGGGACTCTGCAGAGAAAGTGTTTGCAGACTGCTGAATCCACACACGGGTTTAACTCTGGAAGTTGAGTGCACACATTGACAACCGTTCTGTTAGATAGCTGCGTTTTGGATTTAGAAGCAGATATTTCCCTGTGCTTACTGCTGTTTCTTCCATATGCCGGTAATGGGCTGAAAACGCCTGTCTCGGGACTCTGCAGAGAAAGTCTCTGCAGACTGCTGAATCCACACACGGGTTTAACTCTGGAAGTTGAGTGCACACATTGACAACCGTTCTGTTAGATAGCTGCGTTTTGGATTTAGAAGCAGATATTTCCCTGTGCTTACTGCTGTTTCTTCCATATGCCGGTAATGGGCTGAAAACGCCTGTTTTGGGACTCTGCAGAGAAAGTCTCTGCAGACTGCTGAATCCACACACGGGTTTAACTCTGGAAGTTGAGTGCACACATTGACAACCGTTCTGTTAGATAGCTGCGTTTTGGATTTAGAAGCAGATATTTCCCTGTGCTTACTGCTGTTTCTTCCATATGCCGGTAATGGGCTGAAAACGCCTGTCTTGGGACTCTGCAGAGAAAGTCTCTGCAGACTGCTGAATCCACACACGGGTTTAACTCTGGAAGTTGAGTGCACACATTGACAACCGTTCTGTTAGATAGCTGCGTTTTGGATTTAGAAGCAGATATTTCCCTGTGCTTACTGCTGTTTCTTCCATATGCCGGTAATGGTCTGAAAACGCCTGTTTTGGGACTCTGCAGAGAAAGTCTCTGCAGACTGCTGAATCCACACACGGGTTTAACTCTGGAAGTTGAGTGCACACATTGACAAGCGTTCTGTTAGATAGCTGCGTTTTGGATTTAGAAGCAGATATTTCCCTGTGCTTACTGCTGTTTCTTCCATATGCCGGTAATGGGCTGAAAACGCCTGTCTTGGGACTCTGCAGAGAAAGTCTCTGCAGACTGCAGAATCCACACACGGGTTTAACTCTGGAAGTTGAGTGCACACATTGACAACCGTTCTGTTAGATAGCTGCGTTTTGCATTTAGAAGCAGATATTTCCCTGTGCTTACTGCTGTTTCTTCCATATGCCGGTAATGGGCTGAAAACGCCTGTTTTGGGACTCTGCAGAGAAAGTCTCTGCAGACTGCTGAATCCACACACGGGTTTAACTCTGGAAGTTGAGTGCACACATTGACAACCGTTCTGTTAGATAGCTGCGTTTTGGATTTAGAAGCAGATATTTCCCTGTGCTTACTGCTGTTTCTTCCATATGCCGGTAATGGGCTGAAAACGCCTGTCTCGGGACTCTGCAGAGAAAGTCTCTGCAGACTGCTGAATCCACACACGGGTTTAACTCTGGAAGTTGAGTGCACACATTGACAACCGTTCTGTTAGATAGCTGCGTTTTGGATTTAGAAGCAGATATTTCCCTGTGCTTACTGCTGTTTCTTCCATATGCCGGTAATGGGCTGAAAACGCCTGTTTTGGGACTCTGCAGAGAAAGTCTCTGCAGACTGCTGAATCCACACACGGGTTTAACTCTGGAAGTTGAGTGCACACATTGACAACCGTTCTGTTAGATAGCTGCGTTTTGGATTTAGAAGCAGATATTTCCCTGTGCTTACTGCTGTTTCTTCCATATGCCGGTAATGGGCTGAAAACGCCTGTCTTGGGACTCTGCAGAGAAAGTCTCTGCAGACTGCTGAATCCACACACGGGTTTAACTCTGGAAGTTGAGTGCACACATTGACAACCGTTCTGTTAGATAGCTGCGTTTTGGATTTAGAAGCAGATATTTCCCTGTGCTTACTGCTGTTTCTTCCATATGCCGGTAATGGGCTGAAAACGCCTGTTTTGGGACTCTGCAGAGAAAGTCTCTGCAGACTGCTGAATCCACACACGGGTTTAACTCTGGAAGTTGAGTGCACACATTGACAACCGTTCTGTTAGATAGCTGCGTTTTGGATTTAGAAGCAGATATTTCCCTGTGCTTACTGCTGTTTCTTCCATATGCCGGTAATGGGCTGAAAACGCCTGTTTTGGGACTCTGCAGAGAAAGTCTCTGCAGACTGCTGAATCCACACACGGGTTTATCTCTGGAAGTTGAGTGCACACATTGACAACCGTTCTGTTAGATAGCTGCGTTTTGGATTTAGAAGCAGATATTTCCCTGTGCTTACTGCTGTTTCTTCCATAGGTCGGTAATGGGCTGAAAACGCCTGTTTTGGGACTCTGCAGAGAAAGTCTCTGCAGACTGCTGAATCCACACACGGGTTTAACTCTGGAAGTTGAGTGCACACATTGACAACCGTTCTGTTAGATAGCTGCGTTTTGGATTTAGAAGCAGATATTTCCCTGTGCTTACTGCTGTTTCTTCCATATGCCGGTAATGGGCTGAAAACGCCTGTTTTGGGACTCTGCAGAGAAAGTCTCTGCAGACTGCTGAATCCACACACGGGTTTAACTCTGGAAGTTGAGTGCACACATTGACAACCGTTCTGTTAGATAGCTGCGTTTTGGATTTAGAAGCAGATATTTCCCTGTGCTTACTGCTGTTTCTTCCATATGCCGGTAATGGGCTGAAAACGCCTGTTTTGGGACTCTGCAGAGAAAGTCTCTGCAGACTGCTGAATCCACACACGGGTTTAACTCTGGAAGTTGAGTGCACACATTGACAACCGTTCTGTTAGATAGCTGCGTTTTGGATTTAGAAGCAGATATTTCCCTGTGCTTACTGCTGTTTCTTCCATATGCCGGTAATGGGCTGAAAACGCCTGTTTTGGGACTCTGCAGAGAAAGTGTTTGCAGACTGCTGAATCCACACACGGGTTTAACTCTGGAAGTTGAGTGCACACATTGACAACCGTTCTGTTAGATAGCTGCGTTTTGGATTTAGAAGCAGATATTTCCCTGTGCTCACTGCTGTTTCTTCCATATGCCGGTAATGGGCTGAAAACGCCTGTTTTGGGACTCTGCAGAGAAAGTCTCTGCAGACTGCTGAATCCACACACGGGTTTAACTCTGGAAGTTGAGTGCACACATTGACAACCTTTCTGTTAGATAGCTGCGTTTTGGATTTAGAAGCAGATATTTCCCTGTGCTTACTGCTGTTTCTTCCATATGCCGGTAATGGGCTGAAAACGCCTGTCTTGGGACTCTGCAGAGAAAGTCTCTGCAGACTGCTGAATCCACACACGGGTTTAACTCTGGAAGTTGAGTGCACACATTGACAACCGTTCTGTTAGATAGCTGCGTTTTGGATTTAGAAGCAGATATTTCCCTGTGCTTACTGCTGTTTCTTCCATATGCCGGTAATGGGCTGAAAACGCCTGTCTTGGGACTCTGCAGAGAAAGTCTCTGCAGACTGCTGAATCCACACACGGGTTTAACTCTGGAAGTTGAGTGCACACATTGACAACCGTTCTGTTAGATAGCTGCGTTTTGGATTTAGAAGCAGATATTTCCCTGTGCTTACTGCTGTTTCTTCCATATGCCGGTAATGGGCTGAAAACGCCTGTTTTGGGACTCTGCAGAGAAAGTCTCTGCAGACTGCTGAATCCACACACGGGTTTAACTCTGGAAGTTGAGTGCACACATTGACAACCGTTCTGTTAGATAGCTGCGTTTTGGATTTAGAAGCAGATATTTCCCTGTGCTTACTGCTGTTTCTTCCATATGCCGGTAATGGGCTGAAAACGCCTGTCTCGGGACTCTGCAGAGAAAGTCTCTGCAGACTGCTGAATCCACACACGGGTTTAACTCTGGAAGTTGAGTGCACACATTGACAACCGTTCTGTTAGATAGCTGCGTTTTGGATTTAGAAGCAGATATTTCCCTGTGCTTACTGCTGTTTCTTCCATATGCCGGTAATGGGCTGAAAACGCCTGTTTTGGGACTCTGCAGAGAAAGTCTCTGCAGACTGCTGAATCCACACACGGGTTTAACTCTGGAAGTTGAGTGCACACATTGACAACCGTTCTGTTAGATAGCTGCGTTTTGGATTTAGAAGCAGATATTTCCCTGTGCTTACTGCTGTTTCTTCCATATGCCGGTAATGGGCTGAAAACGCCTGTCTTGGGACTCTGCAGAGAAAGTCTCTGCAGACTGCTGAATCCACACACGGGTTTAACTCTGGAAGTTGAGTGCACACATTGACAACCGTTCTGTTAGATAGCTGCGTTTTGGATTTAGAAGCAGATATTTCCCTGTGCTTACTGCTGTTTCTTCCATATGCCGGTAATGGGCTGAAAACGCCTGTTTTGGGACTCTGCAGAGAAAGTCTCTGCAGACTGCTGAATCCACACACGGGTTTAACTCTGGAAGTTGAGTGCACACATTGACAACCGTTCTGTTAGATAGCTGCGTTTTGGATTTAGAAGCAGATATTTCCCTGTGCTTACTGCTGTTTCTTCCATAGGCCGGTAATGGGCTGAAAACGCCTGTTTTGGGACTCTGCAGAGAAAGTCTCTGCAGACTGCTGAATCCACACACGGGTTTAACTCTGGAAGTTGAGTGCACACATTGACAACCGTTCTGTTAGATAGCTGCGTTTTGGATTTAGAAGCAGATATTTCCCTGTGCTTACTGCTGTTTCTTCCATATGCCGGTAATGGGCTGAAAACGCCTGTTTTGGGACTCTGCAGAGAAAGTCTCTGCAGACTGCTGAATCCACACACGGGTTTAACTCTGGAAGTTGAGTGCACACATTGACAACCGTTCTGTTAGATAGCTGCGTTTTGGATTTAGAAGCAGATATTTCCCTGTGCTTACTGCTGTTTCTTCCATATGCCGGTAATGGGCTGAAAACGCCTGTCTTGGGACTCTGCAGAGAAAGTCTCTGCAGACTGCTGAATCCACACACGGGTTTAACTCTGGAAGTTGAGTGCACACATTGACAACCGTTCTGTTAGATAGCTGCGTTTTGGATTTAGAAGCAGATATTTCCCTGTGCTTACTGCTGTTTCTTCCATATGCCGGTAATGGGCTGAAAACGCCTGTCTTGGGACTCTGCAGAGAAAGTCTCTGCAGACTGCTGAATCCACACACGGGTTTAACTCTGGAAGTTGAGTGCACACATTGACAACCGTTCTGTTAGATAGCTGCGTTTTGGATTTAGAAGCAGATATTTCCCTGTGCTTACTGCTGTTTCTTCCATATGCCGGTAATGGGCTGAAAACGCCTGTTTTGGGACTCTGCAGAGAAAGTCTCTGCAGACTGCTGAATCCACACACGGGTTTAACTCTGGAAGTTGAGTGCACACATTGACAACCGTTCTGTTAGATAGCTGCGTTTTGGATTTAGAAGCAGATATTTCCCTGTGCTTACTGCTGTTTCTTCCATATGCCGGTAATGGGCTGAAAACGCCTGTTTTGGGACTCTGCAGAGAAAGTCTCTGCAGACTGCTGAATCCACACACGGGTTTAACTCTGGAAGTTGAGTGCACACATTGACAACCGTTCTGTTAGATAGCTGCGTTTTGGATTTAGAAGCAGATATTTCCCTGTGCTTACTGCTGTTTCTTCCATATGCCGGTAATGGGCTGAAAACGCCTGTTTTGGGACTCTGCAGAGAAAGTCTCTGCAGACTGCTGAATCCACACACGGGTTTAACTCTGGAAGTTGAGTGCACACATTGACAACCGTTCTGTTAGATAGCTGCGTTTTGGATTTAGAAGCAGATATTTCCCTGTGCTTACTGCTGTTTCTTCCATATGCCGGTAATGGGCTGAAAACGCCTGTCTCGGGACTCTGCAGAGAAAGTCTCTGCAGACTGCTGAATCCACACACGGGTTTAACTCTGGAAGTTGAGTGCACACATTGACAACCGTTCTGTTAGATAGCTGCGTTTTGGATTTAGAAGCAGATATTTCCCTGTGCTTACTGCTGTTTCTTCCATATGCCGGTAATGGGCTGAAAACGCCTGTCTTGGGACTCTGCAGAGAAAGTCTCTGCAGACTGCTGAATCCACACACGGGTTTAACTCTGGAAGTTGAGTGCACACATTGACAACCGTTCTGTTAGATAGCTGCGTTTTGGATTTAGAAGCAGATATTTCCCTGTGCTTACTGCTGTTTCTTCCATATGCCGGTAATGGGCTGAAAACGACTGTTTTGGGACTCTGCAGAGAAAGTCTCTGCAGACTGCTGAATCCACACACGGGTTTAACTCTGGAAGTTGAGTGCACACATTGACAACCGTTCTGTTAGATAGCTGCGTTTTGGATTTAGAAGCAGATATTTCCCTGTGCTTACTGCTGTTTCTTCCATATGCCGGTAATGGGCTGAAAACGCCTGTCTCGGGACTCTGCAGAGAAAGTCTCTGCAGACTGCTGAATCCACACACGGGTTTAACTCTGGAAGTTGAGTGCACACATTGACAACCGTTCTGTTAGATAGCTGCGTTTTGGATTTAGAAGCAGATATTTCCCTGTGCTTACTGCTGTTTCTTCCATATGCCGGTAATGGGCTGAAAACGCCTGTTTTGGGACTCTGCAGAGAAAGTCTCTGCAGACTGCTGAATCCACACACGGGTTTAACTCTGGAAGTTGAGTGCACACATTGACAACCGTTCTGTTAGATAGCTGCGTTTTGGATTTAGAAGCAGATATTTCCCTGTGCTTACTGCTGTTTCTTCCATATGCCGGTAATGGGCTGAAAACGCCTGTCTTGGGACTCTGCAGAGAAAGTCTCTGCAGACTGCTGAATCCACACACGGGTTTAACTCTGGAAGTTGAGTGCACACATTGACAACCGTTCTGTTAGATAGCTGCGTTTTGGATTTAGAAGCAGATATTTCCCTGTGCTTACTGCTGTTTCTTCCATATGCCGGTAATGGTCTGAAAACGCCTGTTTTGGGACTCTGCAGAGAAAGTCTCTGCAGACTGCTGAATCCACACACGGGTTTAACTCTGGAAGTTGAGTGCACACATTGACAAGCGTTCTGTTAGATAGCTGCGTTTTGGATTTAGAAGCAGATATTTCCCTGTGCTTACTGCTGTTTCTTCCATAGGCCGGTAATGGGCTGAAAACGCCTGTTTTGGGACTCTGCAGAGAAAGTCTCTGCAGACTGCTGAATCCACACACGGGTTTAACTCTGGAAGTTGAGTGCACACATTGACAACCGTTCTGTTAGATAGCTGCGTTTTGGATTTAGAAGCAGATATTTCCCTGTGCTTACTGCTGTTTCTTCCATATGCCGGTAATGGGCTGAAAACGCCTGTTTTGGGACTCTGCAGAGAAAGTCTCTGCAGACTGCTGAATCCACACCCGGGTTGAACTCTGGAAGTTGAGTGCACACATTGACAACCGTTCTGTTAGATAGCTGCGTTTTGGATTTAGAAGCAGATATTTCCCTGTGCTTACTGCTGTTTCTTCCATATGCCGGTAATGGGCTGAAAACGCCTGTCTTGGGACTCTGCAGAGAAAGTCTCTGCAGACTGCTGAATCCACACACGGGTTTAACTCTGGAAGTTGAGTGCACACATTGACAACCGTTCTGTTAGATAGCTGCGTTTTGGATTTAGAAGCAGATATTTCCCTGTGCTTACTGCTGTTTCTTCCATATGCCGGTAATGGGCTGAAAACGCCTGTTTTGGGACTCTGCAGAGAAAGTCTCTGCAGACTGCTGAATCCACACACGGGTTTAACTCTGGAAGTTGAGTGCACACATTGACAACCGTTCTGTTAGATAGCTGCGTTTTGGATTTAGAAGCAGATATTTCCCTGTGCTTACTGCTGTTTCTTCCATATGCCGGTAATGGGCTGAAAACGCCTGTTTTGGGACTCTGCAGAGAAAGTCTCTGCAGACTGCTGAATCCACACACGGGTTTAACTCTGGAAGTTGAGTGCACACATTGACAACCGTTCTGTTAGATAGCTGCGTTTTGGATTTAGAAGCAGATATTTCCCTGTGCTTACTGCTGTTTCTTCCATATGCCGGTAATGGGCTGAAAACGCCTGTCTTGGGACTCTGCAGATAAAGTCTCTGCAGACTGCTGAATCCACACACGGGTTTAACTCTGGAAGTTGAGTGCACACATTGACAACCGTTCTGTTAGATAGCTGCGTTTTGGATTTAGAAGCAGATATTTCCCTGTGCTTACTGCTGTTTCTTCCATATGCCGGTAATGGGCTGAAAACGCCTGTCTTGGGACTCTGCAGAGAAAGTCTCTGCAGACTGCTGAATCCACACACGGGTTTAACTCTGGAAGTTGAGTGCACACATTGACAACCGTTCTGTTAGATAGCTGCGTTTTGGATTTAGAAGCAGATATTTCGCTGTGCTTACTGCTGTTTCTTCCATATGCCGGTAATGGGCTGAAAACGCCTGTCTTGGGACTCTGCAGAGAAAGTCTCTGCAGACTGCTGAATCCACACACGGGTTTAACTCTGGAAGTTGAGTGCACACATTGACAACCGTTCTGTTAGATAACTGCGTTTTGGATTTAGAAGCAGATATTTCCCTGTGCTTACTGCTGTTTCTTCCATATGCCGGTAATGGGCTGAAAACGCCTGTTTTGGGACTCTGCAGAGAAAGTCTCTGCAGACTGCTGAATCCACACACGGGTTTAACTCTGGAAGTTGAGTGCACACATTGACAACCGTTCTGTTAGATAGCTGCGTTTTGGATTTAGAAGCAGATATTTCCCTGTGCTTACTGCTGTTTCTTCCATATGCCGGTAATGGGCTGAAAACGCCTGTTTTGGGACTCTGCAGAGAAAGTCTCTGCAGACTGCTGAATCCACACACGGGCTTAACTCTGGAAGTTGAGTGCACACATTGACAACCGTTCTGTTAGATAGCTGCGTTTTGGATTTAGAAGCAGATATTTCCCTGTGCTTGCTGCTGTTTCTTCCATATGCCGGTAATGGGCTGAAAACGCCTGTTTTGGGACTCTGCAGAGAAAGTCTCTGCAGACTGCTGAATCCACACACGGGTTTAACTCTGGAAGTTGAGTGCACACATTGACAACCGTTCTGTTAGATAGCTGCGTTTTGGATTTAGAAGCAGATATTTCCCTGTGCTTACTGCTGTTTCTTCCATAGGCCGGTAATGGGCTGAAAACGCCTGTTTTGGGACTCTGCAGAGAAAGTCTCTGCAGACTGCTGAATCCACACACGGGTTTAACTCTGGAAGTTGAGTGCACACATTGACAACCGTTCTGTTAGATAGCTGCGTTTTGGATTTAGAAGCAGATATTTCCCTGTGCTTACTGCTGTTTCTTCCATATGCCGGTAATGGGCTGAAAACGCCTGTCTTGGGACTCTGCAGAGAAAGTCTCTGCAGACTGCTGAATCCACACACGGGTTTAACTCTGGAAGTTGAGTGCACACATTGACAACCGTTCTGTTAGATAGCTGCGTTTTGGATTTAGAAGCAGATATTTCCCTGTGCTTACTGCTGTTTCTTCCATATGCCGGTAATGGGCTGAAAACGCCTGTCTTGGGACTCTGCAGAGAAAGTCTCTGCAGACTGCTGAATCCACACACGGGTTTAACTCTGGAAGTTGAGTGCACACATTGACAACCGTTCTGTTAGATAGCTGCGTTTTGGATTTAGAAGCAGATATTTCCCTGTGCTTACTGCTGTTTCTTCCATATGCCGGTAATGGGCTGAAAACGCCTGTTTTGGGACTCTGCAGAGAAAGTCTCTGCAGACTGCTGAATCCACACACGGGTTTTACTCTGGAAGTTGAGTGCACACATTGACAACCGTTCTGTTAGATAGCTGCGTTTTGGATTTAGAAGCAGATATTTCCCTGTGCTTACTGCTGTTTCTTCCATATGCCGGTAATGGGCTGAAAACGCCTGTTTTGGGACTCTGCAGAGAAAGTCTCTGCAGACTGCTGAATCCACACACGGGTTTAACTCTGGAAGTTGAGTGCACACATTGACAACCGTTCTGTTAGATAGCTGCGTTTTGGATTTAGAAGCAGATATTTCCCTGTGCTTACTGCTGTTTCTTCCATATGCCGGTAATGGGCTGAAAACGCCTGTTTTGGGACTCTGCAGAGAAAGTGTTTGCAGACTGCTGAAAACACACACGGGTTTAACTCTGGAAGTTGAGTGCACACATTGACAACCGTTCTGTTAGATAGCTGCGTTTTGGATTTAGAAGCAGATATTCCCCTGTGCTTACTGCTGTTTCTTCCATATGCCGGTAATGGGCTGAAAACGCCTGTTTTGGGACTCTGCAGAGAAAGTCTCTGCAGACTGCTGAATCCACACACGGGTTTAACTCTGGAAGTTGAGTGCACACATTGACAACCGTTCTGTTAGATAGCTGCGTTTTGGATTTAGAAGCAGATATTTCCCTGTGCTTACTGCTGTTTCTTCCATATGCCGGTAATGGGCTGAAAACGCCTGTTTTGGGACTCTGCAGAGAAAGTCTCTGCAGACTGCTGAATCCACACACGGGTTTAACTCTGGAAGTTGAGTGCACACATTGACAACCGTTCTGTTAGATAGCTGCGTTTTGGATTTAGAAGCAGATATTTCCCTGTGCTTACTGCTGTTTCTTCCATATGCCGGTAATGGGCTGAAAACGCCTGTTTTGGGACTCTGCAGAGAAAGTGTTTGCAGACTGCTGAATCCACACACGGGTTTAACTCTGGAAGTTGAGTGCACACATTGACAACCGTTCTGTTAGATAGCTGCGTTTTGGATTTAGAAGCAGATATTTCCCTGTGCTTACTGCTGTTTCTTCCATATGCCGGTAATGGGCTGAAAACGCCTGTTTTGGGACTCTGCAGAGAAAGTGTTTGCAGACTGCTGAATCCACACACGGGTTTAACTCTGGAAGTTGAGTGCACACATTGACAACCGTTCTGTTAGATAGCTGCGTTTTGGATTTAGAAGCAGATATTTCCCTGTGCTCACTGCTGTTTCTTCCATATGCCGGTAAAGGGCTGAAAACGCCTGTTTTGGGACTCTGCAGAGAAAGTCTCTGCAGACTGCTGAATCCACACACGGGTTTAACTCTGGAAGTTGAGTGCACACATTGACAACCGTTCTGTTAGATAGCTGCGTTTTGGATTTAGAAGCAGATATTTCCCTGTGCTTACTGCTGTTTCTTCCATTTGCCGGTAATGGGCTGAAAACGCCTGTTTTGGGACTCTGCAGAGAAAGTGTTTGCAGACTGCTGAATCCACACACGGGTTTAACTCTGGAAGTTGAGTGCACACATTGACAACCGTTCTGTTAGATAGCTGCGTTTTGGATTTAGAAGCAGATATTTCCCTGTGCTTACTGCTGTTTCTTCCATATGCCGGTAATGGGCTGAAAACGCCTGTTTTGGGACTCTGCAGAGAAAGTCTCTGCAGACTGCTGAATCCACACACGGGTTTAACTCTGGAAGTTGAGTGCACACATTGACAACCGTTCTGTTAGATAGCTGCGTTTTGGATTTAGAAGCAGATATTTCCCTGTGCTTACTGCTGTTTCTTCCATATGCCGGTAATGGGCTGAAAACGCCTGTCTTGGGACTCTGCAGAGAAAGTCTCTGCAGACTGCTGAATCCACACACGGGTTTAACTCTGGAAGTTGAGTGCACACATTGACAACCGTTCTGTTAGATAGCTGCGTTTTGGATTTAGAAGCAGATATTTCCCTGTGCTTACTGCTGTTTCTTCCATATGCCGGTAATGGGCTGAAAACGCCTGTTTTGGGACTCTGCAGAGAAAGTCTCTGCAGACTGCTGAATCCACACACGGGTTTTACTCTGGAAGTTGAGTGCACACATTGACAACCGTTCTGTTAGATAGCTGCGTTTTGGATTTAGAAGCAGATATTTCCCTGTGCTTACTGCTGTTTCTTCCATATGCCGGTAATGGGCTGAAAACGCCTGTTTTGGGACTCTGCAGAGAAAGTCTCTGCAGACTGCTGAATCCACACACGGGTTTAACTCTGGAAGTTGAGTGCACACATTGACAACCGTTCTGTTAGATAGCTGCGTTTTGGATTTAGAAGCAGATATTTCCCTGTGCTTACTGCTGTTTCTTCCATATGCCGGTAATGGGCTGAAAACGCCTGTTTTGGGACTCTGCAGAGAAAGAGTTTGCAGACTGCTGAAAACACACACGGGTTTAACTCTGGAAGTTGAGTGCACACATTGACAACCGTTCTGTTAGATAGCTGCGTTTTGGATTTAGAAGCAGATATTCCCCTGTGCTTACTGCTGTTTCTTCCATATGCCGGTAATGGGCTGAAAACGCCTGTTTTGGGACTCTGCAGAGAAAGTCTCTGCAGACTGCTGAATCCACACACGGGTTTAACTCTGGAAGTTGAGTGCACACATTGACAACCGTTCTGTTAGATAGCTGCGTTTTGGATTTAGAAGCAGATATTTCCCTGTGCTTACTGCTGTTTCTTCCATATGCCGGTAATGGGCTGAAAACGCCTGTTTTGGGACTCTGCAGAGAAAGTCTCTGCAGACTGCTGAATCCACACACGGGTTTAACTCTGGAAGTTGAGTGCACACATTGACAACCGTTCTGTTAGATAGCTGCGTTTTGGATTTAGAAGCAGATATTTCCCTGTGCTTACTGCTGTTTCTTCCATATGCCGGTAATGGGCTGAAAACGCCTGTTTTGGGACTCTGCAGAGAAAGTGTTTGCAGACTGCTGAATCCACACACGGGTTTAACTCTGGAAGTTGAGTGCACACATTGACAACCGTTCTGTTAGATAGCTGCGTTTTGGATTTAGAAGCAGATATTTCCCTGTGCTTACTGCTGTTTCTTCCATATGCCGGTAATGGGCTGAAAACGCCTGTTTTGGGACTCTGCAGAGAAAGTGTTTGCAGACTGCTGAATCCACACACGGGTTTAACTCTGGAAGTTGAGTGCACACATTGACAACCGTTCTGTTAGATAGCTGCGTTTTGGATTTAGAAGCAGATATTTCCCTGTGCTCACTGCTGTTTCTTCCATATGCCGGTAAAGGGCTGAAAACGCCTGTTTTGGGACTCTGCAGAGAAAGTCTCTGCAGACTGCTGAATCCACACACGGGTTTAACTCTGGAAGTTGAGTGCACACATTGACAACCGTTCTGTTAGATAGCTGCGTTTTGGATTTAGAAGCAGATATTTCCCTGTGCTTACTGCTGTTTCTTCCATTTGCCGGTAATGGGCTGAAAACGCCTGTTTTGGGACTCTGCAGAGAAAGTGTTTGCAGACTGCTGAATCCACACACGGGTTTAACTCTGGAAGTTGAGTGCACACATTGACAACCGTTCTGTTAGATAGCTGCGTTTTGGATTTAGAAGCAGATATTTCCCTGTGCTTACTGCTGTTTCTTCCATATGCCGGTAATGGGCTGAAAACGCCTGTTTTGGGACTCTGCAGAGAAAGTCTCTGCAGACTGCTGAATCCACACACGGGTTTAACTCTGGAAGTTGAGTGCACACATTGACAACCGTTCTGTTAGATAGCTGCGTTTTGGATTTAGAAGCAGATATTTCCCTGTGCTTACTGCTGTTTCTTCCATATGCCGGTAATGGGCTGAAAACGCCTGTTTTGGGACTCTGCAGAGAAAGTCTCTGCAGACTGCTGAATCCACACACGGGTTTAACTCTGGAAGTTGAGTGCACACATTGACAACCGTTCTGTTAGATAGCTGCGTTTTGGATTGAGAAGCAGATATTTCCCTGTGCTTACTGCTGTTTCTTCCATATGCCGGTAATGGGCTGAAAACGCCTGTTTTGGGACTCTGCAGAGAAAGTCTCTGCAGACTGCTGAATCCACACACGGGTTTAACTCTGGAAGTTGAGTGCACACATTGACAACCGTTCTGTTAGATAGCTGCGTTTTGGATTTAGAAGCAGATATTTCCCTGTGCTTACTGCTGTTTCTTCCATATGCCGGTAATGGGCTGAAAACGCCTGTTTTGGGACTCTGCAGAGAAAGTCTCTGCAGACTGCTGAATCCACACACGGGTTTAACTCTGGAAGTTGAGTGCACACATTGACAACCGTTCTGTTAGATAGCTGCGTTTTGGATTTAGAAGCAGATATTTCCCTGTGCTTACTGCTGTTTCTTCCATATGCCGGTAATGGGCTGAAAACGCCTGTTTTGGGACTCTGCAGAGAAAGTCTCTGCAGACTGCTGAATCCACACACGGGTTTAACTCTGGAAGTTGAGTGCACACATTGACAACCGTTCTGTTAGATAGCTGCGTTTTGGATTTAGAAGCAGATATTTCCCTGTGCTTACTGCTGTTTCTTCCATATGCCGGTAATGGGCTGAAAACGCCTGTCTTGGGACTCTGCAGAGAAAGTCTCTGCAGACTGCTGAATCCACACACGGGTTTAACTCTGGAAGTTGAGTGCACACATTGACAACCGTTCTGTTAGATAGCTGCGTTTTGGATTTAGAAGCAGATATTTCCCTGTGCTTACTGCTGTTTCTTCCATATGCCGGTAATGGGCTGAAAACGCCTGTTTTGGGACTCTGCAGAGAAAGTCTCTGCAGACTGCTGAATCCACACACGGGTTTAACTCTGGAAGTTGAGTGCACACATTGACAACCGTTCTGTTAGATAGCTGCGTTTTGGATTTAGAAGCAGATATTTCCCTGTGCTTACTGCTGTTTCTTCCATATGCCGGTAATGGTCTGAAAACGCCTGTTTTGGGACTCTGCAGAGAAAGTCTCTGCAGACTGCTGAATCCACACACGGGTTTAACTCTGGAAGTTGAGTGCACACATTGACAACCGTTCTGTTAGATAGCTGCGTTTTGGATTTAGAAGCAGATATTTCCCTGTGCTTACTGCTGTTTCTTCCATATGCCGGTAATGGGCTGAAAACGCCTGTTTTGGGACTCTGCAGAGAAAGTGTTTGCAGACTGCTGAATCCACACACGGGTTTAACTCTGGAAGTTGAGTGCACACATTGACAACCGTTCTGTTAGATAGCTGCGTTTTGGATTTAGAAGCAGATATTTCCCTGTGCTTACTGCTGTTTCTTCCATATGCCGGTAATGGGCTGAAAACGCCTGTTTTGGGACTCTGCAGAGAAAGTCTCTGCAGACTGCTGAATCCACACACGGGTTTAACTCTGGAAGTTGAGTGCACACATTGACAACCGTTCTGTTAGATAGCTGCGTTTTGGATTTAGAAGCAGATATTTCCCTGTGCTTACTGCTGTTTCTTCCATATGCCGGTAATGGGCTGAAAACGCCTGTCTTGTGACTCTGCAGAGAAAGTCTCTGCAGACTGCTGAATCCACACACGGGTTTAACTCAGGAAGTTGAGTGCACACATTGACAACCGTTCTGTTAGATAGCTGCGTTTTGGATTTAGAAGCAGATATTTCCCTGTGCTTACTGCTGTTTCTTCCATATGCCGGTAATGGGCTGAAAACGCCTGTTTTGGGACTCTGCAGAGAAAGTCTCTGCAGACTGCTGAATCCACACACGGGTTTAACTCTGGAAGTTGAGTGCACACATTGACAACCGTTCTGTTAGATAGCTGCGTTTTGGATTTAGAAGCAGATATTTCCCTGTGCTTACTGCTGTTTCTTCCATATGCCGGTAATGGGCTGAAAACGCCTGTTTTGGGACTCTGCAGAGAAAGTCTCTGCAGACTGCTGAATCCACACACGGGTTTAACTCTGGAAGTTGAGTGCACACATTGACAACCGTTCTGTTAGATAGCTGCGTTTTGGATTTAGAAGCAGATATTTCCCTGTGCTTACTGCTGTTTCTTCCATATGCCGGTAATGGGCTGAAAACGCCTGTTTTGGGACTCTGCAGAGAAAGTCTCTGCAGACTGCTGAATCCACACACGGGTTTAACTCTGGAAGTTGAGTGCACACATTGACAACCGTTCTGTTAGATAGCTGCGTTTTGGATTGAGAAGCAGATATTTCCCTGTGCTTACTGCTGTTTCTTCCATATGCCGGTAATGGGCTGAAAACACCTGTTTTGGGACTCTGCAGAGAAAGTCTCTGCAGACTGCTGAATCCACACACGGGTTTAACTCTGGAAGTTGAGTGCACACATTGACAACCGTTCTGTTAGATAGCTGCGTTTTGGATTTAGAAGCAGATATTTCCCTGTGCTTACTGCTGTTTCTTCCATATGCCGGTAATGGGCTGAAAACGCCTGTTTTGGGACTCTGCAGAGAAAGTCTCTGCAGACTGCTGAATCCACACACGGGCTTAACGCTGGAAGTTGAGTGCACACATTGACAACCGTTCTGTTAGATAGCTGCGTTTTGGATTTAGAAGCAGATATTTCCCTGTGCTTACTGCTGTTTCTTCCATATGCCGGTAATGGGCTGAAAACGCCTGTCTTGGGACTCTGCAGAGAAAGTCTCTGCAGACTGCTGAATCCACACACGGGTTTAACTCTGGAAGTTGAGTGCACACATTGACAACCGTTCTGTTAGATAGCTGCGTTTTGGATTTAGAAGCAGATATTTCCCTGTGCTTACTGCTGTTTCTTCCATATGCCGGTAATGGGCTGAAAACGCCTGTTTTGGGACTCTGCAGAGAAAGTCTCTGCAGACTGCTGAATCCACACACGGGTTTAACTCTGGAAGTTGAGTGCACACATTGACAACCGTTCTGTTAGATAGCTGCGTTTTGGATTTAGAAGCAGATATTTCCCTGTGCTTACTGCTGTTTCTTCCATATGCCGGTAATGGGCTGAAAACGCCTGTTTTGGGACTCTGCAGAGAAAGTGTTTGCAGACTGCTGAATCCACACACGGGTTTAACTCTGGAAGTTGAGTGCACACATTGACAACCGTTCTGTTAGATAGCTGCGTTTTGGATTTAGAAGCAGATATTTCCCTGTGCTTACTGCTGTTTCTTCCATATGCCGGTAATGGGCTGAAAACGCCTGTTTTGGGACTCTGCAGAGAAAGTGTTTGCAGACTGCTGAATCCACACACGGGTTTAACTCTGGAAGTTGAGTGCACACATTGACAACCGTTCTGTTAGATAGCTGCGTTTTGGATTTAGAAGCAGATATTTCCCTGTGCTTACTGCTGTTTCTTCCATATGCCGGTAATGGGCTGAAAACGCCTGTTTTGGGACTCTGCAGAGAAAGTGTTTGCAGACTGCTGAATCCACACACGGGTTTAACTCTGGAAGTTGAGTGCACACATTGACAACCGTTCTGTTAGATAGCTGCGTTTTGGATTTAGAAGCAGATATTTCCCTGTGCTTACTGCTGTTTCTTCCATATGCCGGTAATGGGCTGAAAACGCCTGTTTTGGGACTCTGCAGAGAAAGTGTTTGCAGACTGCTGAATCCACACACGGGTTTTACTCTGGAAGTTGAGTGCACACATTGACAACCGTTCTGTTAGATAGCTGCGTTTTGGATTTAGAAGCAGATATTTCCCTGTGCTTACTGCTGTTTCTTCCATATGCCGGTAATGGGCTGAAAACGCCTGTTTTGGGACTCTGCAGAGAAAGTCTCTGCAGACTGCTGAATCCACACACGGGTTTAACTCTGGAAGTTGAGTGCACACATTGACAACCGTTCTGTTAGATAGCTGCGTTTTGGATTTAGAAGCAGATATTTCCCTGTGCTTACTGCTGTTTCTTCCATATGCCGGTAATGGGCTGAAAACGCCTGTTTTGGGACTCTGCAGAGAAAGTGTTTGCAGACTGCTGAATCCACACACGGGTTTAACTCTGGAAGTTGAGTGCACACATTGACAACCGTTCTGTTAGATAGCTGCGTTTTGGATTTAGAAGCAGATATTTCCCTGTGCTCACTGCTGTTTCTTCCATATGCCGGTAATGGGCTGAAAACGCCTGTTTTGGGACTCTGCAGAGAAAGTCTCTGCAGACTGCTGAATCCACACACGGGTTTAACTCTGGAAGTTGAGTGCACACATTGACAACCGTTCTGTTAGATAGCTGCGTTTTGGATTTAGAAGCAGATATTTCCCTGTGCTTACTGCTGTTTCTTCCATATGCCGGTAATGGGCTGAAAACGCCTGTTTTGGGACTCTGCAGAGAAAGTGTTTGCAGACTGCTGAAAACACACACGGGTTTAACTCTGGAAGTTGAGTGCACACATTGACAACCGTTCTGTTAGATAGCTGCGTTTTGGATTTAGAAGCAGATATTCCCCTGTGCTTACTGCTGTTTCTTCCATATGCCGGTAATGGGCTGAAAACGCCTGTTTTGGGACTCTGCAGAGAAAGTCTCTGCAGACTGCTGAATCCACACACGGGTTTAACTCTGGAAATTGAGTGCACACATTGACAACCGTTCTGTTAGATAGCTGCGTTTTGGATTTAGAAGCAGATATTTCCCTGTGCTTACTGCTGTTTCTTCCATATGCCGGTAATGGGCTGAAAACGCCTGTTTTGGGACTCTGCAGAGAAAGTCTCTGCAGACTGCTGAATCCACACACGGGTTTAACTCTGGAAGTTGAGTGCACACATTGACAACCGTTCTGTTAGATAGCTGCGTTTTGGATTTAGAAGCAGATATTTCCCTGTGCTTACTGCTGTTTCTTCCATATGCCGGTAATGGGCTGAAAACGCCTGTTTTGGGACTCTGCAGAGAAAGTCTCTGCAGACTGCTGAATCCACACACGGGTTTAACTCTGGAAGTTGAGTGCACACATTGACAACCGTTCTGTTAGATAGCTGCGTTTTGGATTTAGAAGCAGATATTTCCCTGTGCTTACTGCTGTTTCTTCCATATGCCGGTAATGGGCTGAAAACGCCTGTTTTGGGACTCTGCAGAGAAAGTGTTTGCAGACTGCTGAATCCACACACGGGTTTAACTCTGGAAGTTGAGTGCACACATTGACAACCGTTCTGTTAGATAGCTGCGTTTTGGATTTAGAAGCAGATATTTCCCTGTGCTCACTGCTGTTTCTTCCATATGCCGGTAAAGGGCTGAAAACGCCTGTTTTGGGACTCTGCAGAGAAAGTCTCTGCAGACTGCTGAATCCACACACGGGTTTAACTCTGGAAGTTGAGTGCACACATTGACAACCGTTCTGTTAGATAGCTGCGTTTTGGATTTAGAAGCAGATATTTCCCTGTGCTTACTGCTGTTTCTTCCATATGCCGGTAATGGGCTGAAAACGCCTGTCTTGGGACTCTGCAGAGAAAGTCTCTGCAGACTGCTGAATCCACACACGGGTTTAACTCTGGAAGTTGAGTGCACACATTGACAACCGTTCTGTTAGATAGCTGCGTTTTGGATTTAGAAGCAGATATTTCCCTGTGCTTACTGCTGTTTCTTCCATATGCCGGTAATGGGCTGAAAACGCCTGTCTCGGGACTCTGCAGAGAAAGTCTGTGCAGACTGCTGAATCCACACACGGGTTTAACTCTGGAAGTTGAGTGCACACATTGACAACCGTTCTGTTAGATAGCTGCGTTTTGGATTTAGAAGCAGATATTTCCCTGTGCTTACTGCTGTTTCTTCCATATGCCGGTAATGGGCTGAAAACGCCTGTTTTGGGACTCTGCAGAGAAAGTGTTTGCAGACTGCTGAATCCACACACGGGTTTAACTCTGGAAGTTGAGTGCACACATTGACAACCGTTCTGTTAGATAGCTGCGTTTTGGATTTAGAAGCAGATATTTCCCTGTGCTTACTGCTGTTTCTTCCATATGCCGGTAATGGGCTGAAAACGCCTGTTTTGGGACTCTGCAGAGAAAGTGTTTGCAGACTGCTGAATCCACACACGGGTTTAACTCTGGAAGTTGAGTGCACACATTGACAACCGTTCTGTTAGATAGCTGCGTTTTGGATTTAGAAGCAGATATTTCCCTGTGCTCACTGCTGTTTCTTCCATATGCCGGTAATGGGCTGAAAACGCCTGTTTTGGGACTCTGCAGAGAAAGTCTCTGCAGACTGCTGAATCCACACACGGGTTTAACTCTGGAAGTTGAGTGCACACATTGACAACCGTTCTGTTAGATAGCTGCGTTTTGGATTTAGAAGCAGATATTTCCCTGTGCTTACTGCTGTTTCTTCCATATGCCGG
This sequence comes from Aotus nancymaae, assembly GCF_030222135.1. Classification (NCBI taxonomy): domain Eukaryota; kingdom Metazoa; phylum Chordata; class Mammalia; order Primates; family Aotidae; genus Aotus; species Aotus nancymaae. The sequence continues at coordinate 67,712 of NW_026988633.1, read as the reverse complement.
TAATGGGCTGAAAACGCCTGTTTTGGGACTCTGCAGAGAAAGTCTCTGCAGACTGCTGAATCCACACACGGGTTTAACTCTGGAAGTTGAGTGCACACATTGACAACCGTTCTGTTAGATAGCTGCGTTTTGGATTTAGAAGCAGATATTTCCCTGTGCTTACTGCTGTTTCTTCAATATGCCGGTAATGGGCTGAAAACGCCTGTCTTGGGACTCTGCAGAGAAAGTCTCTGCAGACTGCTGAATCCACACACGGGTTTAACTCTGGAAGTTGAGTGCACACATTGACAACCGTTCTGTTAGATAGCTGCGTTTTGGATTTAGAAGCAGATATTTCCCTGTGCTTACTGCTGTTTCTTCCATATGCCGGTAATGGGCTGAAAACGCCTGTTTTGGGACTCTGCAGAGAAAGTCTCTGCAGACTGCTGAATCCACACACGGGTTTAACTCTGGAAGTTGAGTGCACACATTGACAACCGTTCTGTTAGATAGCTGCGTTTTGGATTTAGAAGCAGATATTTCCCTGTGCTTACTGCTGTTTCTTCCATATGCCGGTAATGGGCTGAAAACGCCTGTTTTGGGACTCTGCAGAGAAAGTCTCTGCAGACTGCTGAATCCACACACGGGTTTAACTCTGGAAGTTGAGTGCACACATTGACAACCGTTCTGTTAGATAGCTGCGTTTTGGATTTAGAAGCAGATATTTCCCTGTGCTTACTGCTGTTTCTTCCATATGCCGGTAATGGGCTGAAAACGCCTGTTTTGGGACTCTGCAGAGAAAGTCTCTGCAGACTGCTGAATCCACACACGGGTTTAACTCTGGAAGTTGAGTGCACACATTGACAACCGTTCTGTTAGATAGCTGCGTTTTGGATTTAGAAGCAGATATTTCCCTGTGCTTACTGCTGTTTCTTCCATATGCCGGTAATGGGCTGAAAACGCCTGTCTTGGGACTCTGCAGAGAAAGTCTCTGCAGACTGCTGAATCCACACACGGGTTTAACTCTGGAAGTTGAGTGCACACATTGACAACCGTTCTGTTAGATAGCTGCGTTTTGGATTTAGAAGCAGATATTTCCCTGTGCTTACTGCTGTTTCTTCCATATGCCGGTAATGGGCTGAAAACGCCTGTCTTGGGACTCTGCAGAGAAAGTCTCTGCAGACTGCTGAATCCACACACGGGTTTAACTCTGGAAGTTGAGTGCACACATTGACAACCGTTCTGTTAGATAGCTGCGTTTTGGATTTAGAAGCAGATATTTCCCTGTGCTTACTGCTGTTTCTTCCATATGCCGGTAATGGGCTGAAAACGCCTGTTTTGGGACTCTGCAGAGAAAGTGTTTGCAGACTGCTGAATCCACACACGGGTTTAACTCTGGAAGTTGAGTGCACACATTGACAACCGTTCTGTTAGATAGCTGCGTTTTGGATTTAGAAGCAGATATTTCCCTGTGCTTACTGCTGTTTCTTCCATATGCCGGTAATGGGCTGAAAACGCCTGTTTTGGGACTCTGCAGAGAAAGTCTCTGCAGACTGCTGAATCCACACACGGGTTTAACTCTGGAAGTTGAGTGCACACATTGACAACCGTTCTGTTAGATAGCTGCGTTTTGGATTTAGAAGCAGATATTTCCCTGTGCTTACTGCTGTTTCTTCCATATGCCGGTAATGGGCTGAAAACGCCTGTTTTGGGACTCTGCAGAGAAAGTGTTTGCAGACTGCTGAATCCACACACGGGTTTAACTCTGGAAGTTGAGTGCACACATTGACAACCGTTCTGTTAGATAGCTGCGTTTTGGATTTAGAAGCAGATATTTCCCTGTGCTTACTGCTGTTTCTTCCATATGCCGGTAATGGGCTGAAAACGCCTGTTTTGGGACTCTGCAGAGAAAGTGTTTGCAGACTGCTGAATCCACACACGGGTTTAACTCTGGAAGTTGAGTGCACACATTGACAACCGTTCTGTTAGATAGCTGCGTTTTGGATTTAGAAGCAGATATTTCCCTGTGCTCACTGCTGTTTCTTCCATATGCCGGTAAAGGGCTGAAAACGCCTGTTTTGGGACTCTGCAGAGAAAGTCTCTGCAGACTGCTGAATCCACACACGGGTTTAACTCTGGAAGTTGAGTGCACACATTGACAACCGTTCTGTTAGATAGCTGCGTTTTGGATTTAGAAGCAGATATTTCCCTGTGCTTACTGCTGTTTCTTCCATATGCCGGTAATGGGCTGAAAACGCCTGTTTTGGGACTCTGCAGAGAAAGTGTTTGCAGACTGCTGAAAACACACACGGGTTTAACTCTGGAAGTTGAGTGCACACATTGACAACCGTTCTGTTAGATAGCTGCGTTTTGGATTTAGAAGCAGATATTCCCCTGTGCTTACTGCTGTTTCTTCCATATGCCGGTAATGGGCTGAAAACGCCTGTTTTGGGACTCTGCAGAGAAAGTCTCTGCAGACTGCTGAATCCACACACGGGTTTAACTCTGGAAGTTGAGTGCACACATTGACAACCGTTCTGTTAGATAGCTGCGTTTTGGATTTAGAAGCAGATATTTCCCTGTGCTTACTGCTGTTTCTTCCATATGCCGGTAATGGGCTGAAAACGCCTGTTTTGGGACTCTGCAGAGAAAGTCTCTGCAGACTGCTGAATCCACACACGGGTTTAACTCTGGAAGTTGAGTGCACACATTGACAACCGTTCTGTTAGATAGCTGCGTTTTGGATTTAGAAGCAGATATTTCCCTGTGCTTACTGCTGTTTCTTCCATATGCCGGTAATGGGCTGAAAACGCCTGTCTTGGGACTCTGCAGAGAAAGTCTCTGCAGACTGCTGAATCCACACACGGGTTTAACTCTGGAAGTTGAGTGCACACATTGACAACCGTTCTGTTAGATAGCTGCGTTTTGGATTTAGAAGCAGATATTTCCCTGTGCTTACTGCTGTTTCTTCCATATGCCGGTAATGGGCTGAAAACGCCTGTTTTGGGACTCTGCAGAGAAAGTCTCTGCAGACTGCTGAATCCACACACGGGTTTAACTCTGGAAGTTGAGTGCACACATTGACAACCGTTCTGTTAGATAGCTGCGTTTTGGATTTAGAAGCAGATATTTCCCTGTGCTTACTGCTGTTTCTTCCATATGCCGGTAATGGGCTGAAAACGCCTGTCTCGGGACTCTGCAGAGAAAGTCTCTGCAGACTGCTGAATCCACACACGGGTTTAACTCTGGAAGTTGAGTGCACACATTGACAACCGTTCTGTTAGATAGCTGCGTTTTGGATTTAGAAGCAGATATTTCCCTGTGCTTACTGCTGTTTCTTCCATATGCCGGTAATGGGCTGAAAACGCCTGTTTTGGGACTCTGCAGAGAAAGTGTTTGCAGACTGCTGAATCCACACACGGGTTTAACTCTGGAAGTTGAGTGCACACATTGACAACCGTTCTGTTAGATAGCTGCGTTTTGGATTTAGAAGCAGATATTTCCCTGTGCTTACTGCTGTTTCTTCCATATGCCGGTAATGGGCTGAAAACGCCTGTTTTGGGACTCTGCAGAGAAAGTGTTTGCAGACTGCTGAATCCACACACGGGTTTAACTCTGGAAGTTGAGTGCACACATTGACAACCGTTCTGTTAGATAGCTGCGTTTTGGATTTAGAAGCAGATATTTCCCTGTGCTCACTGCTGTTTCTTCCATATGCCGGTAATGGGCTGAAAACGCCTGTTTTGGGACTCTGCAGAGAAAGTCTCTGCAGACTGCTGAATCCACACACGGGTTTAACTCTGGAAGTTGAGTGCACACATTGACAACCGTTCTGTTAGATAGCTGCGTTTTGGATTTAGAAGCAGATATTTCCCTGTGCTTACTGCTGTTTCTTCCATATGCCGGTAATGGGCTGAAAACGCCTGTTTTGGGACTCTGCAGAGAAAGTCTCTGCAGACTGCTGAATCCACACACGGGTTTAACTCTGGAAGTTGAGTGCACACATTGACAACCGTTCTGTTAGATAGCTGCGTTTTGGATTTAGAAGCAGATATTTCCCTGTGCTTACTGCTGTTTCTTCCATATGCCGGTAATGGGCTGAAAACGCCTGTCTTGGGACTCTGCAGAGAAAGTCTCTGCAGACTGCTGAATCCACACACGGGTTTAACTCTGGAAGTTGAGTGCACACATTGACAACCGTTCTGTTAGATAGCTGCGTTTTGGATTTAGAAGCAGATATTTCCCTGTGCTTACTGCTGTTTCTTCCATATGCCGGTAATGGGCTGAAAACGCCTGTCTTGGGACTCTGCAGAGAAAGTCTCTGCAGACTGCTGAATCCACACACGGGTTTAACTCTGGAAGTTGAGTGCACACATTGACAACCGTTCTGTTAGATAGCTGCGTTTTGGATTTAGAAGCAGATATTTCCCTGTGCTTACTGCTGTTTCTTCCATATGCCGGTAATGGGCTGAAAACGCCTGTCTCGGGACTCTGCAGAGAAAGTCTCTGCAGACTGCTGAATCCACACACGGGTTTAACTCTGGAAGTTGAGTGCACACATTGACAACCGTTCTGTTAGATAGCTGCGTTTTGGATTTAGAAGCAGATATTTCCCTGTGCTTACTGCTGTTTCTTCCATATGCCGGTAATGGGCTGAAAACGCCTGTTTTGGGACTCTGCAGAGAAAGTCTCTGCAGACTGCTGAATCCACACACGGGTTTAACTCTGGAAGTTGAGTGCACACATTGACAACCGTTCTGTTAGATAGCTGCGTTTTGGATTTAGAAGCAGATATTTCCCTGTGCTTACTGCTGTTTCTTCCATATGCCGGTAATGGGCTGAAAACGCCTGTTTTGGGACTCTGCAGAGAAAGTCTCTGCAGACTGCTGAATCCACACACGGGTTTAACTCTGGAAGTTGAGTGCACACATTGACAACCGTTCTGTTAGATAGCTGCGTTTTGGATTTAGAAGCAGATATTTCCCTGTGCTTACTGCTGTTTCTTCCATATGACGGTAATGGGCTGAAAACGCCTGTTTTGGGACTCTGCAGAGAAAGTCTCTGCAGACTGCTGAATCCACACACGGGTTTAACTCTGGAAGTTGAGTGCACACATTGACAACCGTTCTGTTAGATAGCTGCGTTTTGGATTTAGAAGCAGATATTCCCCTGTGCTTACTGCTGTTTCTTCCATATGCCGGTAATGGGCTGAAAACGCCTGTTTTGGGACTCTGCAGAGAAAGTCTCTGCAGACTGCTGAATCCACACACGGGTTTAACTCTGGAAGTTGAGTGCACACATTGACAACCGTTCTGTTAGATAGCTGCGTTTTGGATTTAGAAGCAGATATTTCCCTGTGCTTACTGCTGTTTCTTCCATATGCCGGTAATGGGCTGAAAACGCCTGTTTTGGGACTCTGCAGAGAAAGTCTCTGCAGACTGCTGAATCCACACACGGGTTTAACTCTGGAAGTTGAGTGCACACATTGACAACCGTTCTGTTAGATAGCTGCGTTTTGGATTTAGAAGCAGATATTTCCCTGTGCTTACTGCTGTTTCTTCCATATGACGGTAATGGGCTGAAAACGCCTGTTTTGGGACTCTGCAGAGAAAGTCTCTGCAGACTGCTGAATCCACACACGGGTTTAACTCTGGAAGTTGAGTGCACACATTGACAACCGTTCTGTTAGATAGCTGCGTTTTGGATTTAGAAGCAGATATTCCCCTGTGCTTACTGCTGTTTCTTCCATATGCCGGTAATGGGCTGAAAACGCCTGTTTTGGGACTCTGCAGAGAAAGTCTCTGCAGACTGCTGAATCCACACACGGGTTTAACTCTGGAAGTTGAGTGCACACATTGACAACCGTTCTGTTAGATAGCTGCGTTTTGGATTTAGAAGCAGATATTTCCCTGTGCTTACTGCTCTTTCTTCCATATGCCGGTAATGGGCTGAAAACGCCTGTCTTGGGACTCTGCAGAGAAAGTCTCTGCAGACTGCTGAATCCACACACGGGTTTAACTCTGGAAGTTGAGTGCACACATTGACAACCGTTCTGTTAGATAGCTGCGTTTTGGATTTAGAAGCAGATATTTCCCTGTGCTTACTGCTGTTTCTTCCATATGCCGGTAATGGGCTGAAAACGCCTGTCTTGGGACTCTGCAGAGAAAGTCTCTGCAGACTGCTGAATCCACACACGGGTTTAACTCTGGAAGTTGAGTGCACACAGTGACAATCGTTCTGTTAGATAGCTACGTTTTGGATTTAGAAGCAGATATTTCCCTGTGCTTACTGCTGTTTCTTCCATATGCCGGTAATGGGCTGAAAACGACTGTTTTGGGACTCTGCAGAGAAAGTCTCTGCAGACTGCTGAATCCACACACGGGTTTAACTCTGGAAGTTGAGTGCACACATTGACAACCGTTCTGTTAGATAGCTGCGTTTTGGATTTAGAAGCAGATGTTTCCCTGTGCTTACTGCTGTTTCTTCCATATGCCGGTAATGGGCTGAAAACACCTGTTTTGGGACTCTGCAGAGAAAGTGTTTGCATACTGCTGAATCCACACACGGGTTTAACTCTGGAAGTTGAGTGCACACATTGACAACCGTTCTGTTAGATAGCTTCGTTTTGGATTTAGAAGCAGATATTTCCCTGTGCTTACTGCTGTTTCTTCCATATGCCGGTAATGGGCTGAAAACGCCTGTTTTGGGACTCTGCAGAGAAAGTCTCTGCAGACTGCTGAATCCACACACGGGTTTAACTCTGGAAGTTGAGTGCACACATTGACAACCGTTCTGTTAGATAGCTGCGTTTTGGATTTAGAAGCAGATATTTCCCTGTGCTTACTGCTGTTTCTTCCATATGCCGGTAATGGGCTGAAAACGCCTGTTTTGGGACTCTGCAGAGAAAGTGTTTGCAGACTGCTGAATCCACACATGGGTTTAACTCTGGAAGTTGAGTGCACACATTGACAACCGTTCTGTTAGATAGCTGCGTTTTGGATTTAGAAGCAGATATTTCCCTGTGCTTACTGCTGTTTCTTCCATATGCCGGTAATGGGCTGAAAACGCCTGTTTTGGGACTCTGCAGAGAAAGTCTCTGCAGACTGCTGAATCCACACACGGGTTTAACTCTGGAAGTTGAGTGCACACATTGACAACCGTTCTGTTAGATAGCTGCGTTTTGGATTTAGAAGCAGATATTTCCCTGTGCTTACTGCTGTTTCTTCCATATGCCGGTAATGGGCTGAAAACGCCTGTTTTGGGACTCTGCAGAGAAAGTCTCTGCAGACTGCTGAATCCACACACGGGTTTAACTCTGGAAGTTGAGTGCACACATTGACAACCGTTCTGTTAGATAGCTGCGTTTTGGATTTAGAAGCAGATATTTCCCTGTGCTTACTGCTGTTTCTTCCATATGCCGGTAATGGGCTGAAAACGCCTGTTTTGGGACTCTGCAGAGAAAGTCTCTGCAGACTGCTGAATCCACACACGGGTTTATCTCTGGAAGTTGAGTGCACACATTGACAACCGTTCTGTTAGATAGCTGCGTTTTGGATTTAGAAGCAGATATTTCCCTGTGCTTACTGCTGTTTCTTCCATAGGCCGGTAATGGGCTGAAAACGCCTGTTTTGGGACTCTGCAGAGAAAGTCTCTGCAGACTGCTGAATCCACACACGGGTTTAACTCTGGAAGTTGAGTGCACACATTGACAACCGTTCTGTTAGATAGCTGCGTTTTGGATTTAGAAGCAGATATTTCCCTGTGCTTACTGCTGTTTCTTCCATATGCCGGTAATGGTCTGAAAACGCCTGTTTTGGGACTCTGCAGAGAAAGTCTCTGCAGACTGCTGAATCCACACACGGGTTTAACTCTGGAAGTTGAGTGCACACATTGACAACCGTTCTGTTAGATAGCTGCGTTTTGGATTTAGAAGCAGATATTTCCCTGTGCTTACTGCTGTTTCTTCCATATGCCGGTAATGGGCTGAAAACGCCTGTTTTGGGACTCTGCAGAGAAAGTCTCTGCAGACTGCTGAATCCACACACGGGTTTAACTCTGGAAGTTGAGTGCACACATTGACAACCGTTCTGTTAGATAGCTGCGTTTTGGATTTAGAAGCAGATATTTCCCTGTGCTTACTGCTGTTTCTTCCATATGCCGGTAATGGGCTGAAAACGCCTGTCTTGGGACTCTGCAGAGAAAGTCTCTGCAGACTGCTGAATCCACACACGGGTTTAACTCTGGAAGTTGAGTGCACACATTCACAACCGTTCTGTTAGATAGCTGCGTTTTGGATTTAGAAGCAGATATTTCCCTGTGCTCACTGCTGTTTCTTCCATATGCCGGTAATGGGCTGAAAACGCCTGTCTTGGGACTCTGCAGAGAAAGTCTCTGCAGACTGCTGAATCCACACACGGGTTTAACTCTGGAAGTTGAGTGCACACATTGACAACCGTTCTGTTAGATAGCTGCGTTTTGGATTTAGAAGCAGATATTTCCCTGTGCTTACTGCTGTTTCTTCCATATGCCGGTAATGGGCTGAAAACGCCTGTTTTGGGACTCTGCAGAGAAAGTCTCTGCAGACTGCTGAATCCACACACGGGTTTAACTCTGGAAGTTGAGTGCACACATTGACAACCGTTCTGTTAGATAGCTGCGTTTTGGATTTAGAAGCAGATATTTCCCTGTGCTTACTGCTGTTTCTTCCATATGCCGGTAATGGACTGAAAACGCCTGTCTCGGGACTCTGCAGAGAAAGTCTCTGCAGACTGCTGAATCCACACACGGGTTTAACTCTGGAAGTTGAGTGCACACATTGACAACCGTTCTGTTAGATAGCTGCGTTTTGGATTTAGAAGCAGATATTTCCCTGTGCTTACTGCTGTTTCTTCCATATGCCGGTAATGGGCTGAAAACGCCTGTTTTGGGACTCTGCAGAGAAAGTGTTTGCAGACTGCTGAATCCACACACGGGTTTAACTCTGGAAGTTGAGTGCACACATTGACAACCGTTCTGTTAGATAGCTGCGTTTTGGATTTAGAAGCAGATATTTCCCTGTGCTTACTGCTGTTTCTTCCATATGCCGGTAATGGGCTGAAAACGCCTGTTTTGGGACTCTGCAGAGAAAGTGTTTGCAGACTGCTGAATCCACACACGGGTTTAACTCTGGAAGTTGAGTGCACACATTGACAACCGTTCTGTTAGATAGCTGCGTTTTGGATTTAGAAGCAGATATTTCCCTGTGCTCACTGCTGTTTCTTCCATATGCCGGTAATGGGCTGAAAACGCCTGTTTTGGGACTCTGCAGAGAAAGTCTCTGCAGACTGCTGAATCCACACACGGGTTTAACTCTGGAAGTTGAGTGCACACATTGACAACCGTTCTGTTAGATAGCTGCGTTTTGGATTTAGAAGCAGATATTTCCCTGTGCTTACTGCTGTTTCTTCCATATGCCGGTAATGGGCTGAAAACGCCTGTTTTGGGACTCTGCAGAGAAAGTGTTTGCAGACTGCTGAAAACACACACGGGTTTAACTATGGAAGTTGAGTGCACACATTGACAACCGTTCTGTTAGATAGCTGCGTTTTGGATTTAGAAGCAGATATTCCCCTGTGCTTACTGCTGTTTCTTCCATATGCCGGTAATGGGCTGAAAACGCCTGTTTTGGGACTCTGCAGAGAAAGTCTCTGCAGACTGCTGAATCCACACACGGGTTTAACTCTGGAAGTTGAGTGCACACATTGACAACCGTTCTGTTAGATAGCTGCGTTTTGGATTTAGAAGCAGATATTTCCCTGTGCTTACTGCTGTTTCTTCCATATGCCGGTAATGGGCTGAAAACGCCTGTTTTGGGACTCTGCAGAGAAAGTCTCTGCAGACTGCTGAATCCACACACGGGTTTAACTCTGGAAGTTGAGTGCACACATTGACAACCGTTCTGTTAGATAGCTGCGTTTTGGATTTAGAAGCAGATATTTCCCTGTGCTTACTGCTGTTTCTTCCATATGCCGGTAATGGGCTGAAAACGCCTGTCTTGGGACTCTGCAGAGAAAGTCTCTGCAGACTGCTGAATCCACACACGGGTTTAACTCTGGAAGTTGAGTGCACACATTGACAACCGTTCTGTTAGATAGCTGCGTTTTGGATTTAGAAGCAGATATTTCCCTGTGCTTACTGCTGTTTCTTCCATATGCCGGTAATGGGCTGAAAACGCCTGTCTTGGGACTCTGCAGAGAAAGTCTCTGCAGACTGCTGAATCCACACACGGGTTTAACTCTGGAAGTTGAGTGCACACATTGACAACCGTTCTGTTAGATAGCTGCGTTTTGGATTTAGAAGCAGATATTTCCCTGTGCTTACTGCTGTTTCTTCCATATGCCGGTAATGGGCTGAAAACGCCTGTCTCGGGACTCTGCAGAGAAAGTCTCTGCAGACTGCTGAATCCACACACGGGTTTAACTCTGGAAGTTGAGTGCACACATTGACAACCGTTCTGTTAGATAGCTGCGTTTTGGATTTAGAAGCAGATATTTCCCTGTGCTTACTGCTGTTTCTTCCATATGCCGGTAATGGGCTGAAAACGCCTGTTTTGGGACTCTGCAGAGAAAGTGTTTGCAGACTGCTGAATCCACACACGGGTTTAACTCTGGAAGTTGAGTGCACACATTGACAACCGTTCTGTTAGATAGCTGCGTTTTGGATTTAGAAGCAGATATTTCCCTGTGCTTACTGCTGTTTCTTCCATATGCCGGTAATGGGCTGAAAACGCCTGTTTTGGGACTCTGCAGAGAAAGTCTCTGCAGACTGCTGAATCCACACACGGGTTTAACTCTGGAAGTTGAGCGCACACATTGACAACCGTTCTGTTAGATAGCTGCGTTTTGGATTTAGAAGCAGATATTTCCCTGTGCTTACTGCTGTTTCTTCCATATGCCGGTAATGGGCTGAAAACGCCTGTTTTGGGACTCTGCAGAGAAAGTCTCTGCAGACTGCTGAATCCACACACGGGTTTAACTCTGGAAGTTGAGTGCACACATTGACAACCGTTCTGTTAGATAGCTGCGTTTTGGATTTAGAAGCAGATATTTCCCTGTGCTCACTGCTGTTTCTTCCATATGCCGGTAATGGGCTGAAAACGCCTGTTTTGGGACTCTGCAGAGAAAGTCTCTGCAGACTGCTGAATCCACACACGGGTTTAACTCTGGAAGTTGAGTGCACACATTGACAACCGTTCTGTTAGATAGCTGCGTTTTGGATTTAGAAGCAGATATTTCCCTGTGCTTACTGCTGTTTCTTCCATATGCCGGTAATGGGCTGAAAACGCCTGTTCTGGGACTCTGCAGAGACAGTGTTTGCAGACTGCTGAAAACACACACGGGTTTAACTCTGGAAGTTGAGTGCACACATTGACAACCGTTCTGTTAGATAGCTGCGTTTTGGATTTAGAAGCAGATATTCCCCTGTGCTTACTGCTGTTTCTTCCATATGCCGGTAATGGGCTGAAAACGCCTGTTTTGGGACTCTGCAGAGAAAGTCTCTGCAGACTGCTGAATCCACACACGGGTTTAACTCTGGAAATTGAGTGCACACATTGACAACCGTTCTGTTAGATAACTGCGTTTTGGATTTAGAAGCAGATATTTCCCTGTGCTTACTGCTGTTTCTTCCATATGCCGGTAATGGGCTGAAAACGCCTGTTTTGGGACTCTGCAGAGAAAGTCTCTGCAGACTGCTGAATCCACACACGGGTTTAACTCTGGAAGTTGAGTGCACACATTGACAACCGTTCTGTTAGATAGCTGCGTTTTGGATTTAGAAGCAGATATTTCCCTGTGCTTACTGCTGTTTCTTCCATATGCCGGTAATGGGCTGAAAACGCCTGTTTTGGGACTCTGCAGAGAAAGTGTTTGCAGACTGCTGAATCCACACACGGGTTTAACTCTGGAAGTTGAGTGCACACATTGACAACCGTTCTGTTAGATAGCTGCGTTTTGGATTTAGAAGCAGATATTTCCCTGTGCTTACTGCTGTTTCTTCCATATGCCGGTAATGGGCTGAAAACACCTGTTTTGGGACTCTGCAGAGAAAGTGTTTGCAGACTGCTGAATCCACACACGGGTTTAACTCTGGAAGTTGAGTGCACACATTGACAACCGTTCTGTTAGATAGCTGCGTTTTGGATTTAGAAGCAGATATTTCCCTGTGCTCACTGCTGTTTCTTCCATATGCCGGTAAAGGGCTGAAAACGCCTGTTTTGGGACTCTGCAGAGAAAGTCTCTGCAGACTGCTGAATCCACACACGGGTTTAACTCTGGAAGTTGAGTGCACACATTGACAACCGTTCTGTTAGATAGCTGCGTTTTGGATTTAGAAGCAGATATTTCCCTGTGCTTACTGCTGTTTCTTCCATATGCCGGTAATGGGCTGAAAACGCCTGTTTTGGGACTCTGCAGAGAAAGTGTTTGCAGACTGCTGAAAACACACACGGGTTTAACTCTGGAAGTTGAGTGCACACATTGACAACCGTTCTGTTAGATAGCTGCGTTTTGGATTTAGAAGCAGATATTCCCCTGTGCTTACTGCTGTTTCTTCCATATGCCGGTAATGGGCTGAAAACGCCTGTTTTGGGACTCTGCAGAGAAAGTCTCTGCAGACTGCTGAATCCACACACGGGTTTAACTCTGGAAGTTGAGTGCACACATTGACAACCGTTCTGTTAGATAGCTGCGTTTTGGATTTAGAAGCAGATATTTCCCTGTGCTTACTGCTGTTTCTTCCATATGCCGGTAATGGGCTGAAAACGCCTGTTTTGGGACTCTGCAGAGAAAGTCTCTGCAGACTGCTGAATCCACACACGGGTTTAACTCTGGAAGTTGAGTGCACACATTGACAACCGTTCTGTTAGATAGCTGCGTTTTGGATTTAGAAGCAGATATTTCCCTGTGCTTACTGCTGTTTCTTCCATATGCCGGTAATGGGCTGAAAACGCCTGTTTTGGGACTCTGCAGAGAAAGTCTCTGCAGACTGCTGAATCCACACACGGGTTTAACTCTGGAAGTTGAGTGCACACATTGACAACCGTTCTGTTAGATAGCTGCGTTTTGGATTTAGAAGCAGATATTTCCCTGTGCTTACTGCTGTTTCTTCCATATGCCGGTAAAGGGCTGAAAACGCCTGTTTTGGGACTCTGCAGAGAAAGTCTCTGCAGACTGCTGAATCCACACACGGGTTTAACTCTGGAAGTTGAGTGCACACATTGACAACCGTTCTGTTAGATAGCTGCGTTTTGGATTTAGAAGCAGATATTTCCCTGTGCTTACTGCTGTTTCTTCCATATGCCGGTAATGGGCTGAAAACGCCTGTTTTGGGACTCTGCAGAGAAAGTGTTTGCAGACTGCTGAAAACACACACGGGTTTAACTCTGGAAGTTGAGTGCACACATTGACAACCGTTCTGTTAGATAGCTGCGTTTTGGATTTAGAAGCAGATATTCCCCTGTGCTTACTGCTGTTTCTTCCATATGCCGGTAATGGGCTGAAAACGCCTGTTTTGGGACTCTGCAGAGAAAGTCTCTGCAGACTGCTGAATCCACACACGGGTTTAACTCTGGAAGTTGAGTGCACACATTGACAACCGTTCTGTTAGATAGCTGCGTTTTGGATTTAGAAGCAGATATTTCCCTGTGCTTACTGCTGTTTCTTCCATATGCCGGTAATGGGCTGAAAACGCCTGTTTTGGGACTCTGCAGAGAAAGTCTCTGCAGACTGCTGAATCCACACACGGGTTTAACTCTGGAAGTTGAGTGCACACATTGACAACCGTTCTGTTAGATAGCTGCGTTTTGGATTTAGAAGCAGATATTTCCCTGTGCTTACTGCTGTTTCTTCCATATGCCGGTAATGGGCTGAAAACGCCTGTCTTGGGACTCTGCAGAGAAAGTCTCTGCAGACTGCTGAATCCACACACGGGTTTAACTCTGGAAGTTGAGTGCACACATTGACAACCGTTCTGTTAGATAGCTGCGTTTTGGATTTAGAAGCAGATATTTCCCTGTGCTTACTGCTGTTTCTTCCATATGCCGGTAATGGGCTGAAAACGCCTGTTTTGGGACTCTGCAGAGAAAGTCTCTGCAGACTGCTGAATCCACACACGGGTTTAACTCTGGAAGTTGAGTGCACACATTGACAACCGTTCTGTTAGATAGCTGCGTTTTGGATTTAGAAGCAGATATTTCCCTGTGCTTACTGCTGTTTCTTCCATATGCCGGTAATGGGCTGAAAACGTCTGTCTCGGGACTCTGCAGAGAAAGTCTCTGCAGACTGCTGAATCCACACACGGGTTTAACTCTGGAAGTTGAGTGCACACATTGACAACCGTTCTGTTAGATAGCTGCGTTTTGGATTTAGAAGCAGATATTTCCCTGTGCTTACTGCTGTTTCTTCCATATGCCGGTAATGGGCTGAAAACGCCTGTTTTGGGACTCTGCAGAGAAAGTGTTTGCAGACTGCTGAATCCACACACGGGTTTAACTCTGGAAGTTGAGTGCACACATTGACAACCGTTCTGTTAGATAGCTGCGTTTTGGATTTAGAAGCAGATATTTCCCTGTGCTTACTGCTGTTTCTTCCATATGCCGGTAATGGGCTGAAAACGCCTGTTTTGGGACTCTGCAGAGAAAGTGTTTGCAGACTGCTGAATCCACACACGGGTTTAACTCTGGAAGTTGAGTGCACACATTGACAACCGTTCTGTTAGATAGCTGCGTTTTGGATTTAGAAGCAGATATTTCCCTGTGCTCACTGCTGTTTCTTCCATATGCCGGTAATGGGCTGAAAACGCCTGTTTTGGGACTCTGCAGAGAAAGTCTCTGCAGACTGCTGAATCCACACACGGGTTTAACTCTGGAAGTTGAGTGCACACATTGACAACCGTTCTGTTAGATAGCTGCGTTTTGGATTTAGAAGCAGATATTTCCCTGTGCTTACTGCTGTTTCTTCCATATGCCGGTAATGGGCTGAAAACGCCTGTTTTGGGACTCTGCAGAGAAAGTGTTTGCAGACTGCTGAAAACACACACGGGTTTAACTCTGGAAGTTGAGTGCACACATTGACAACCGTTCTGTTAGATAGCTGCGTTTTGGATTTAGAAGCAGATATTCCCCTGTGCTTACTGCTGTTTCTTCCATATGCCGGTAATGGGCTGAAAACGCCTGTTTTGGGACTCTGCAGAGAAAGTCTCTGCAGACTGCTGAATCCACACACGGGTTTAACTCTGGAAGTTGAGTGCACACATTGACAACCGTTCTGTTAGATAGCTGCGTTTTGGATTTAGAAGCAGATATTTCCCTGTGCTTACTGCTGTTTCTTCCATATGCCGGTAATGGGCTGAAAACGCCTGTTTTGGGACTCTGCAGAGAAAGTCTCTGCAGACTGCTGAATCCACACACGGGTTTAACTCTGGAAGTTGAGTGCACACATTGACAACCGTTCTGTTAGATAGCTGCGTTTTGGATTTAGAAGCAGATATTTCCCTGTGCTTACTGCTGTTTCTTCCATATGCCGGTAATGGGCTGAAAACGCCTGTCTTGGGACTCTGCAGAGAAAGTCTCTGCAGACTGCTGAATCCACACACGGGTTTAACTCTGGAAGTTGAGTGCACACATTGACAACCGTTCTGTTAGATAGCTGCGTTTTGGATTTAGAAGCAGATATTTCCCTGTGCTTACTGCTGTTTCTTCCATATGCCGGTAATGGGCTGAAAACGCCTGTCTTGGGACTCTGCAGAGAAAGTCTCTGCAGACTGCTGAATCCACACACGGGTTTAACTCTGGAAGTTGAGTGCACACATTGACAACCGTTCTGTTAGATAGCTGCGTTTTGGATTTAGAAGCAGATATTTCCCTGTGCTTACTGCTGTTTCTTCCATATGCCGGTAATGGGCTGAAAACGCCTGTCTCGGGACTCTGCAGAGAAAGTCTCTGCAGACTGCTGAATCCACACACGGGTTTAACTCTGGAAGTTGAGTGCACACATTGACAACCGTTCTGTTAGATAGCTGCGTTTTGGATTTAGAAGCAGATATTTCCCTGTGCTTACTGCTGTTTCTTCCATATGCCGGTAATGGGCTGAAAACGCCTGTTTTGGGACTCTGCAGAGAAAGTCTCTGCAGACTGCTGAATCCACACACGGGTTTAACTCTGGAAGTTGAGTGCACACATTGACAACCGTTCTGTTAGATAGCTGCGTTTTGGATTTAGAAGCAGATATTTCCCTGTGCTTACTGCTGTTTCTTCCATATGCCGGTAATGGGCTGAAAACGCCTGTTTTGGGACTCTGCAGAGAAAGTCTCTGCAGACTGCTGAATCCACACACGGGTTTAACTCTGGAAGTTGAGTGCACACATTGACAACCGTTCTGTTAGATAGCTGCGTTTTGGATTTAGAAGCAGATATTTCCCTGTGCTTACTGCTGTTTCTTCCATATGCCGGTAATGGGCTGAAAACGCCTGTTTTGGGACTCTGCAGAGAAAGTCTCTGCAGACTGCTGAATCCACACACGGGTTTAACTCTGGAAGTTGAGTGCACACATTGACAACCGTTCTGTTAGATAGCTGCGTTTTGGATTTAGAAGCAGATATTTCCCTGTGCTTACTGCTGTTTCTTCCATATGCCGGTAATGGGCTGAAAACGCCTGTTTTGGGACTCTGCAGAGAAAGTCTCTGCAGACTGCTGAATCCACACACGGGTTTAACTCTGGAAGTTGAGTGCACACATTGACAACCGTTCTGTTAGATAGCTGCGTTTTGGATTTAGAAGCAGATATTTCCCTGTGCTTACTGCTGTTTCTTCCATATGCCGGTAATGGGCTGAAAACGCCTGTTTTGGGACTCTGCAGAGAAAGTCTCTGCAGACTGCTGAATCCACACACGGGTTTATCTCTGGAAGTTGAGTGCACACATTGACAACCGTTCTGTTAGATAGCTGCGTTTTGGATTTAGAAGCAGATATTTCCCTGTGCTTACTGCTGTTTCTTCCATAGGCCGGTAATGGGCTGAAAACGCCTGTTTTGGGACTCTGCAGAGAAAGTCTCTGCAGACTGCTGAATCCACACACGGGTTTAACTCTGGAAGTTGAGTGCACACATTGACAACCGTTCTGTTAGATAGCTGCGTTTTGGATTTAGAAGCAGATATTTCCCTGTGCTTACTGCTGTTTCTTCCATATGCCGGTAATGGGCTGAAAACGCCTGTTTTGGGACTCTGCAGAGAAAGTCTCTGCAGACTGCTGAATCCACACACGGGTTTAACTCTGGAAGTTGAGTGCACACATTGACAACCGTTCTGTTAGATAGCTGCGTTTTGGATTTAGAAGCAGATATTTCCCTGTGCTTACTGCTGTTTCTTCCATAGGCCGGTAATGGGCTGAAAACGCCTGTTTTGGGACTCTGCAGAGAAAGTCTCTGCAGACTGCTGAATCCACACACGGGTTTAACTCTGGAAGTTGAGTGCACACATTGACAACCGTTCTGTTAGATAGCTGCGTTTTGGATTTAGAAGCAGATATTTCCCTGTGCTTACTGCTGTTTCTTCCATATGCCGGTAATGGGCTGAAAACGCCTGTCTTGGGACTCTGCAGAGAAAGTCTCTGCAGACTGCTGAATCCACACACGGGTTTAACTCTGGAAGTTGAGTGCACACATTCACAACCGTTCTGTTAGATAGCTGCGTTTTGGATTTAGAAGCAGATATTTCCCTGTGCTCACTGCTGTTTCTTCCATATGCCGGTAATGGGCTGAAAACGCCTGTTTTGGGACTCTGCAGAGAAAGTCTCTGCAGACTGCTGAATCCACACACGGGTTTAACTCTGGAAGTTGAGTGCACACATTGACAACCGTTCTGTTAGATAGCTGCGTTTTGGATTTAGAAGCAGATATTTCCCTGTGCTTACTGCTGTTTCTTCCATATGCCGGTAATGGGCTGAAAACGCCTGTCTTGGGACTCTGCAGAGAAAGTCTCTGCAGACTGCTGAATCCACACACGGGTTTAACTCTGGAAGTTGAGTGCACACATTGACAACCGTTCTGTTAGATAGCTGCGTTTTGGATTTAGAAGCAGATATTTCCCTGTGCTTACTGCTGTTTCTTCCATATGCCGGTAATGGGCTGAAAACGCCTGTCTTGGGACTCTGCAGAGAAAGTCTCTGCAGACTGCTGAATCCACACACGGGTTTAACTCTGGAAGTTGAGTGCACACATTGACAACCGTTCTGTTAGATAGCTGCGTTTTGGATTTAGAAGCAGATATTTCCCTGTGCTTACTGCTGTTTCTTCCATATGCCGGTAATGGGCTGAAAACGCCTGTTTTGGGACTCTGCAGAGAAAGTCTCTGCAGACTGCTGAATCCACACACGGGTTTAACTCTGGAAGTTGAGTGCACACATTGACAACCTTTCTGTTAGATAGCTGCGTTTTGGATTTAGAAGCAGATATTTCCCTGTGCTTACTGCTGTTTCTTCCATATGCCGGTAATGGGCTGAAAACGCCTGTCTTGGGACTCTGCAGAGAAAGTCTCTGCAGACTGCTGAATCCACACACGGGTTTAACTCTGGAAGTTGAGTGCACACATTGACAACCGTTCTGTTAGATAGCTGCGTTTTGGATTTAGAAGCAGATATTTCCCTGTGCTTACTGCTGTTTCTTCCATATGCCGGTAATGGGCTGAAAACGCCTGTTTTGGGACTCTGCAGAGAAAGTCTCTGCAGACTGCTGAATCCACACACGGGTTTAACTCTGGAAGTTGAGTGCACACATTGACAACCGTTCTGTTAGATAGCTGCGTTTTGGATTTAGAAGCAGATATTTCCCTGTGCTTACTGCTGTTTCTTCCATATGCCGGTAATGGGCTGAAAACGCCTGTCTTGGGACTCTGCAGAGAAAGTCTCTGCAGACTGCTGAATCCACACACGGGTTTAACTCTGGAAGTTGAGTGCACACATTGACAACCGTTCTGTTAGATAGCTGCGTTTTGGATTTAGAAGCAGATATTTCCCTGTGCTTACTGCTGTTTCTTCCATATGCCGGTAATGGGCTGAAAACGCCTGTTTTGGGACTCTGCAGAGAAAGTCTCTGCAGACTGCTGAATCCACACACGGGTTTAACTCTGGAAGTTGAGTGCACACATTGACAACCGTTCTGTTAGATAGCTGCGTTTTGGATTTAGAAGCAGATATTTCCCTGTGCTTACTGCTGTTTCTTCCATATGCCGGTAATGGGCTGAAAACGCCTGTCTTGGGACTCTGCAGAGAAAGTCTCTGCAGACTGCTGAATCCACACACGGGTTTAACTCTGGAAGTTGAGTGCACACATTGACAACCGTTCTGTTAGATAGCTGCGTTTTGGATTTAGAAGCAGATATTTCCCTGTGCTTACTGCTGTTTCTTCCATATGCCGGTAATGGGCTGAAAACGCCTGTCTCGGGACTCTGCAGAGAAAGTCTCTGCAGACTGCTGAATCCACACACGGGTTTAACTCTGGAAGTTGAGTGCACACATTGGCAACCGTTCTGTTAGATAGCTGCGTTTTGGATTTAGAAGCAGATATTTCCCTGTGCTTACTGCTGTTTCTTCCATATGCCGGTAATGGGCTGAAAACGCCTGTTTTGGGACTCTGCAGAGAAAGTCTCTGCAGACTGCTGAATCCACACACGGGTTTAACTCTGGAAGTTGAGTGCACACATTGACAACCGTTCTGTTAGATAGCTGCGTTTTGGATTTAGAAGCAGATATTTCCCTGTGCTTACTGCTGTTTCTTCCATATGCCGGTAATGGGCTGAAAACGCCTGTCTTGGGACTCTGCAGAGAAAGTCTCTGCAGACTGCTGAATCCACACACGGGTTTAACTCTGGAAGTTGAGTGCACACATTGACAACCGTTCTGTTAGATAGCTGCGTTTTGGATTTAGAAGCAGATATTTCCCTGTGCTTACTGCTGTTTCTTCCATATGCCGGTAATGGGCTGAAAACGCCTGTCTTGGGACTCTGCAGAGAAAGTCTCTGCAGACTGCTGAATCCACACACGGGTTTAACTCTGGAAGTTGAGTGCACACATTGACAACCGTTCTGTTAGATAGCTGCGTTTTGGATTTAGAAGCAGATATTTCCCTGTGCTTACTGCTGTTTCTTCCATATGCCGGTAATGGGCTGAAAACGCCTGTTTTGGGACTCTGCAGAGAAATTCTCTGCAGACTGCTGAATCCACACACGGGTTTAACTCTGGAAGTTGAGTGCACACATTGACAACCGTTCTATTAGATAGCTGCGTTTTGGATTTAGAAGCAGATATTTCCCTGTGCTTACTGCTGTTTCTTCCATATGCCGGTAATGGGCTGAAAACGCCTGTTTTGGGACTCTGCAGAGAAAGTCTCTGCAGACTGCTGAATCCACACACGGGTTTAACTCTGGAAGTTGAGTGCACACATTGACAAC
This sequence comes from Aotus nancymaae, assembly GCF_030222135.1. Lineage (NCBI taxonomy): Eukaryota > Metazoa > Chordata > Mammalia > Primates > Aotidae > Aotus > Aotus nancymaae. The sequence continues at coordinate 47,255 of NW_026988633.1, read as the reverse complement.
CGTTCTGTTAGATAGCTGCGTTTTGGATTTAGAAGCAGATATTTCCCTGTGCTTACTGCTGTTTCTTCCATATGCCGGTAATGGGCTGAAAACGCCTGTCTTGGGACTCTGCAGAGAAAGTCTCTGCAGACTGCTGAATCCACACACGGGTTTAACTCTGGAAGTTGAGTGCACACATTGACAACCGTTCTGTTAGATAGCTGCGTTTTGGATTTAGAAGCAGATACTTCCCTGTGCTTACTGCTGTTTCTTCCATATGCCGGTAATGGGCTGAAAACGCCTGTCTTGGGACTCTGCAGAGAAAGTCTCTGCAGACTGCTGAATCCACACACGGGTTTAACTCTGGAAGTTGAGTGCACACATTGACAACCGTTCTGTTAGATAGCTGCGTTTTGGATTTAGAAGCAGATATTTCCCTGTGCTTACTGCTGTTTCTTCCATATGCCGGTAATGGGCTGAAAACGCCTGTCTTGGGACTCTGCAGAGAAAGTCTCTGCAGACTGCTGAATCCACACACGGGTTTAACTCTGGAAGTTGAGTGCACACATTGACAACCGTTCTGTTAGATAGCTGCGTTTTGGATTTAGAAGCAGATATTTCCCTGTGCTTACTGCTGTTTCTTCCATATGCCGGTAATGGGCTGAAAACGCCTGTTTTGGGACTCTGCAGAGAAAGTCTCTGCAGACTGCTGAATCCACACACGGGTTTAACTCTGGAAGTTGAGTGCACACATTGACAACCGTTCTGTTAGATAGCTGCGTTTTGGATTTAGAAGCAGATATTTCCCTGTGCTTACTGCTGTTTCTTCCATATGCCGGTAATGGGCTGAAAACGCCTGTTTTGGGACTCTGCAGAGAAAGTCTCTGCAGACTGCTGAATCCACACACGGGCTTAACGCTGGAAGTTGAGTGCACACATTGACAACCGTTCTGTTAGATAGCTGCGTTTTGGATTTAGAAGCAGATATTTCCCTGTGCTTACTGCTGTTTCTTCCATATGCTGGTAATGGGCTGAAAACGCCTGTTTTGGGACTCTGCAGAGAAAGTCTCTGCAGACTGCTGAATCCACACACGGGTTTAACTCTGGAAGTTGAGTGCACACATTGACAACCGTTCTGTTAGATAGCTGCGTTTTGGATTTAGAAGCAGATATTTCCCTGTGCTTACTGCTGTTTCTTCCATATGCCGGTAATGGGCTGAAAACGCCTGTCTTGGGACTCTGCAGAGAAAGTCTCTGCAGACTGCTGAATCCACACACGGGTTTAACTCTGGAAGTTGAGTGCACACATTGACAACCGTTCTGTTAGATAGCTGCGTTTTGGATTTAGAAGCAGATATTTCCCTGTGCTTACTGCTGTTTCTTCCATATGCCGGTAATGGGCTGAAAACGCCTGTTTTGGGACTCTGCAGAGAAAGTCTCTGCAGACTGCTGAATCCACACACGGGTTTAACTCTGGAAGTTGAGTGCACACATTGGCAACCGTTCTGTTAGATAGCTGCGTTTTGGATTTAGAAGCAGATATTTCCCTGTGCTTACTGCTGTTTCTTCCATATGCCGGTAATGGGCTGAAAACGCCTGTTTTGGGACTCTGCAGAGAAAGTCTCTGCAGACTGCTGAATCCACACACGGGTTTAACTCTGGAAGTTGAGTGCACACATTGACAACCGTTCTGTTAGATAGCTGCGTTTTGGATTTAGAAGCAGATATTTCCCTGTGCTTACTGCTGTTTCTTCCATATGCCGGTAATGGGCTGAAAACGCCTGTTTTGGGACTCTGCAGAGAAAGTCTCTGCAGACTGCTGAATCCACACACGGGTTTAACTCTGGAAGTTGAGTGCACACATTGACAACCGTTCTGTTAGATAGCTGCGTTTTGGATTTAGAAGCAGATATTTCCCTGTGCTTACTGCTGTTTCTTCCATATGCCGGTAATGGGCTGAAAACGCCTGTCTTGGGACTCTGCAGAGAAAGTCTCTGCAGACTGCTGAATCCACACACGGGTTTAACTCTGGAAGTTGAGTGCACACATTGACAACCGTTCTGTTAGATAGCTGCGTTTTGGATTTAGAAGCAGATACTTCCCTGTGCTTACTGCTGTTTCTTCCATATGCCGGTAATGGGCTGAAAACGCCTGTCTTGGGACTCTGCAGAGAAAGTCTCTGCAGACTGCTGAATCCACACACGGGTTTAACTCTGGAAGTTGAGTGCACACATTGACAACCGTTCTGTTAGATAGCTGCGTTTTGGATTTAGAAGCAGATATTTCCCTGTGCTTACTGCTGTTTCTTCCATATGCCGGTAATGGGCTGAAAACGCCTGTCTTGGGACTCTGCAGAGAAAGTCTCTGCAGACTGCTGAATCCACACACGGGTTTAACTCTGGAAGTTGAGTGCACACATTGACAACCGTTCTGTTAGATAGCTGCGTTTTGGATTTAGAAGCAGATATTTCCCTGTGCTTACTGCTGTTTCTTCCATATGCCGGTAATGGGCTGAAAACGCCTGTTTTGGGACTCTGCAGAGAAAGTCTCTGCAGACTGCTGAATCCACACACGGGTTTAACTCTGGAAGTTGAGTGCACACATTGACAACCGTTCTGTTAGATAGCTGCGTTTTGGATTTAGAAGCAGATATTTCCCTGTGCTTACTGCTGTTTCTTCCATATGCCGGTAATGGGCTGAAAACGCCTGTTTTGGGACTCTGCAGAGAAAGTCTCTGCAGACTGCTGAATCCACACACGGGCTTAACGCTGGAAGTTGAGTGCACACATTGACAACCGTTCTGTTAGATAGCTGCGTTTTGGATTTAGAAGCAGATATTTCCCTGTGCTTACTGCTGTTTCTTCCATATGCTGGTAATGGGCTGAAAACGCCTGTTTTGGGACTCTGCAGAGAAAGTCTCTGCAGACTGCTGAATCCACACACGGGTTTAACTCTGGAAGTTGAGTGCACACATTGACAACCGTTCTGTTAGATAGCTGCGTTTTGGATTTAGAAGCAGATATTTCCCTGTGCTTACTGCTGTTTCTTCCATATGCCGGTAATGGGCTGAAAACGCCTGTCTTGGGACTCTGCAGAGAAAGTCTCTGCAGACTGCTGAATCCACACACGGGTTTAACTCTGGAAGTTGAGTGCACACATTGACAACCGTTCTGTTAGATAGCTGCGTTTTGGATTTAGAAGCAGATATTTCCCTGTGCTTACTGCTGTTTCTTCCATATGCCGGTAATGGGCTGAAAACGCCTGTTTTGGGACTCTGCAGAGAAAGTCTCTGCAGACTGCTGAATCCACACACGGGTTTAACTCTGGAAGTTGAGTGCACACATTGGCAACCGTTCTGTTAGATAGCTGCGTTTTGGATTTAGAAGCAGATATTTCCCTGTGCTTACTGCTGTTTCTTCCATATGCCGGTAATGGGCTGAAAACGCCTGTTTTGGGACTCTGCAGAGAAAGTCTCTGCAGACTGCTGAATCCACACACGGGTTTAACTCTGGAAGTTGAGTGCACACATTGACAACCGTTCTGTTAGATAGCTGCGTTTTGGATTTAGAAGCAGATATTTCCCTGTGCTTACTGCTGTTTCTTCCATAGGCCGGTAATGGGCTGAAAACGCCTGTTTTGGGACTCTGCAGAGAAAGTCTCTGCAGACTGCTGAATCCACACACGGGTTTAACTCTGGAAGTTGAGTGCACACATTGACAACCGTTCTGTTAGATAGCTGCGTTTTGGATTTAGAAGCAGATATTTCCCTGTGCTTACTGCTGTTTCTTCCATATGCCGGTAATGGGCTGAAAACGCCTGTTTTGGGACTCTGCAGAGAAAGTCTCTGCAGACTGCTGAATCCACACACGGGTTTAACTCTGGAAGTTGAGTGCACACATTGACAACCGTTCTGTTAGATAGCTGCGTTTTGGATTTAGAAGCAGATATTTCCCTGTGCTTACTGCTGTTTCTTCCATATGCCGGTAATGGGCTGAAAACGCCTGTCTTGGGACTCTGCAGAGAAAGTCTCTGCAGACTGCTGAATCCACACACGGGTTTAACTCTGGAAGTTGAGTGCACACATTGACAACCGTTCTGTTAGATAGCTGCGTTTTGGATTTAGAAGCAGATATTTCCCTGTGCTTACTGCTGTTTCTTCCATATGCCGGTAATGGGCTGAAAACGCCTGTCTTGGGACTCTGCAGAGAAAGTCTCTGCAGACTGCTGAATCCACACACGGGTTTAACTCTGGAAGTTGAGTGCACACATTGACAACCGTTCTGTTAGATAGCTGCGTTTTGGATTTAGAAGCAGATATTTCCCTGTGCTTACTGCTGTTTCTTCCATATGCCGGTAATGGGCTGAAAACGCCTGTTTTGGGACTCTGCAGAGAAAGTCTCTGCAGACTGCTGAATCCACACACGGGTTTAACTCTGGAAGTTGAGTGCACACATTGACAACCGTTCTATTAGATAGCTGCGTTTTGGATTTAGAAGCAGATATTTCCCTGTGCTTACTGCTGTTTCTTCCATATGCCGGTAATGGGCTGAAAACGCCTGTTTTGGGACTCTGCAGAGAAAGTCTCTGCAGACTGCTGAATCCACACACGGGTTTAACTCTGGAAGTTGAGTGCACACATTGACAACCGTTCTGTTAGATAGCTGCGTTTTGGATTTAGAAGCAGATATTTCCCTGTGCTTACTGCTGTTTCTTCCATATGCCGGTAATGGGCTGAAAACGCCTGTCTTGGGACTCTGCAGAGAAAGTCTCTGCAGACTGCTGAATCCACACACGGGTTTAACTCTGGAAGTTGAGTGCACACATTGACAACCGTTCTGTTAGATAGCTGCGTTTTGGATTTAGAAGCAGATATTTCCCTGTGCTTACTGCTGTTTCTTCCATATGCCGGTAATGGGCTGAAAACGCCTGTCTTGGGACTCTGCAGAGAAAGTCTCTGCAGACTGCTGAATCCACACACGGGTTTAACTCTGGAAGTTGAGTGCACACATTGACAACCGTTCTGTTAGATAGCTGCGTTTTGGATTTAGAAGCAGATATTTCCCTGTGCTTACTGCTGTTTCTTCCATATGCCGGTAATGGGCTGAAAACGCCTGTCTTGGGACTCTGCAGAGAAAGTCTCTGCAGACTGCTGAATCCACACACGGGTTTAACTCTGGAAGTTGAGTGCACACATTGACAACCGTTCTGTTAGATAGCTGCGTTTTGGATTTAGAAGCAGATATTTCCCTGTGCTTACTGCTGTTTCTTCCATATGCCGGTAATGGGCTGAAAACGCCTGTTTTGGGACTCTGCAGAGAAAGTCTCTGCAGACTGCTGAATCCACACACGGGTTTAACTCTGGAAGTTGAGTGCACACATTGACAACCGTTCTGTTAGATAGCTGCGTTTTGGATTTAGAAGCAGATATTTCCCTGTGCTTACTGCTGTTTCTTCCATATGCCGGTAATGGGCTGAAAACGCCTGTTTTGGGACTCTGCAGAGAAAGTCTCTGCAGACTGCTGAATCCACACACGGGCTTAACGCTGGAAGTTGAGTGCACACATTGACAACCGTTCTGTTAGATAGCTGCGTTTTGGATTTAGAAGCAGATATTTCCCTGTGCTTACTGCTGTTTCTTCCATATGCTGGTAATGGGCTGAAAACGCCTGTTTTGGGACTCTGCAGAGAAAGTCTCTGCAGACTGCTGAATCCACACACGGGTTTAACTCTGGAAGTTGAGTGCACACATTGACAACCGTTCTGTTAGATAGCTGCGTTTTGGATTTAGAAGCAGATATTTCCCTGTGCTTACTGCTGTTTCTTCCATATGCCGGTAATGGGCTGAAAACGCCTGTCTTGGGACTCTGCAGAGAAAGTCTCTGCAGACTGCTGAATCCACACACGGGTTTAACTCTGGAAGTTGAGTGCACACATTGACAACCGTTCTGTTAGATAGCTGCGTTTTGGATTTAGAAGCAGATATTTCCCTGTGCTTACTGCTGTTTCTTCCATATGCCGGTAATGGGCTGAAAACGCCTGTTTTGGGACTCTGCAGAGAAAGTCTCTGCAGACTGCTGAATCCACACACGGGTTTAACTCTGGAAGTTGAGTGCACACATTGGCAACCGTTCTGTTAGATAGCTGCGTTTTGGATTTAGAAGCAGATATTTCCCTGTGCTTACTGCTGTTTCTTCCATATGCCGGTAATGGGCTGAAAACGCCTGTTTTGGGACTCTGCAGAGAAAGTCTCTGCAGACTGCTGAATCCACACACGGGTTTAACTCTGGAAGTTGAGTGCACACATTGACAACCGTTCTGTTAGATAGCTGCGTTTTGGATTTAGAAGCAGATATTTCCCTGTGCTTACTGCTGTTTCTTCCATAGGCCGGTAATGGGCTGAAAACGCCTGTTTTGGGACTCTGCAGAGAAAGTCTCTGCAGACTGCTGAATCCACACACGGGTTTAACTCTGGAAGTTGAGTGCACACATTGACAACCGTTCTGTTAGATAGCTGCGTTTTGGATTTAGAAGCAGATATTTCCCTGTGCTTACTGCTGTTTCTTCCATATGCCGGTAATGGGCTGAAAACGCCTGTTTTGGGACTCTGCAGAGAAAGTCTCTGCAGACTGCTGAATCCACACACGGGTTTAACTCTGGAAGTTGAGTGCACACATTGACAACCGTTCTGTTAGATAGCTGCGTTTTGGATTTAGAAGCAGATATTTCCCTGTGCTTACTGCTGTTTCTTCCATATGCCGGTAATGGGCTGAAAACGCCTGTCTTGGGACTCTGCAGAGAAAGTCTCTGCAGACTGCTGAATCCACACACGGGTTTAACTCTGGAAGTTGAGTGCACACATTGACAACCGTTCTGTTAGATAGCTGCGTTTTGGATTTAGAAGCAGATATTTCCCTGTGCTTACTGCTGTTTCTTCCATATGCCGGTAATGGGCTGAAAACGCCTGTCTTGGGACTCTGCAGAGAAAGTCTCTGCAGACTGCTGAATCCACACACGGGTTTAACTCTGGAAGTTGAGTGCACACATTGACAACCGTTCTGTTAGATAGCTGCGTTTTGGATTTAGAAGCAGATATTTCCCTGTGCTTACTGCTGTTTCTTCCATATGCCGGTAATGGGCTGAAAACGCCTGTTTTGGGACTCTGCAGAGAAAGTCTCTGCAGACTGCTGAATCCACACACGGGTTTAACTCTGGAAGTTGAGTGCACACATTGACAACCGTTCTATTAGATAGCTGCGTTTTGGATTTAGAAGCAGATATTTCCCTGTGCTTACTGCTGTTTCTTCCATATGCCGGTAATGGGCTGAAAACGCCTGTTTTGGGACTCTGCAGAGAAAGTCTCTGCAGACTGCTGAATCCACACACGGGTTTAACTCTGGAAGTTGAGTGCACACATTGACAACCGTTCTGTTAGATAGCTGCGTTTTGGATTTAGAAGCAGATATTTCCCTGTGCTTACTGCTGTTTCTTCCATATGCCGGTAATGGGCTGAAAACGCCTGTCTTGGGACTCTGCAGAGAAAGTCTCTGCAGACTGCTGAATCCACACACGGGTTTAACTCTGGAAGTTGAGTGCACACATTGACAACCGTTCTGTTAGATAGCTGCGTTTTGAATTTAGAAGCAGATATTTCCCTGTGCTTACTGCTGTTTCTTCCATATGCCGGTAATGGGCTGAAAACGCCTGTCTTGGGACTCTGCAGAGAAAGTCTCTGCAGACTGCTGAATCCACACACGGGTTTAACTCTGGAAGTTGAGTGCACACATTGACAACCGTTCTGTTAGATAGCTGCGTTTTGGATTTAGAAGCAGATATTTCCCTGTGCTTACTGCTGTTTCTTCCATATGCCGGTAATGGGCTGAAAACGCCTGTCTTGGGACTCTGCAGAGAAAGTCTCTGCAGACTGCTGAATCCACACACGGGTTTAACTCTGGAAGTTGAGTGCACACATTGACAACCGTTCTGTTAGATAGCTGCGTTTTGGATTTAGAAGCAGATATTTCCCTGTGCTTACTGCTGTTTCTTCCATAGGCCGGTAATGGGCTGAAAACGCCTGTTTTGGGACTCTGCAGAGAAAGTCTCTGCAGACTGCTGAATCCACACACGGGTTTAACTCTGGAAGTTGAGTGCACACATTGACAACCGTTCTGTTAGATAGCTGCGTTTTGGATTTAGAAGCAGATATTTCCCTGTGCTTACTGCTGTTTCTTCCATATGCCGGTAATGGGCTGAAAACGCCTGTTTTGGGACTCTGCAGAGAAAGTCTCTGCAGACTGCTGAATCCACACACGGGCTTAACGCTGGAAGTTGAGTGCACACATTGACAACCGTTCTGTTAGATAGCTGCGTTTTGGATTTAGAAGCAGATATTTCCCTGTGCTTACTGCTGTTTCTTCCATATGCTGGTAATGGGCTGAAAACGCCTGTTTTGGGACTCTGCAGAGAAAGTCTCTGCAGACTGCTGAATCCACACACGGGTTTAACTCTGGAAGTTGAGTGCACACATTGACAACCGTTCTGTTAGATAGCTGCGTTTTGGATTTAGAAGCAGATATTTCCCTGTGCTTACTGCTGTTTCTTCCATAGGCTGGTAATGGGCTGAAAACGCCTGTTTTGGGACTCTGCAGAGAAAGTCTCTGCAGACTGCTGAATCCACACACGGGTTTAACTCTGGAAGTTGAGTGCACACATTGACAACCGTTCTGTTAGATAGCTGCGTTTTGGATTTAGAAGCAGATGTTTCCCTGTGCTTACTGCTGTTTCTTCCATATGCCGGTAACGGGCTGAAAACACCTGTTTTGGGACTCTGCAGAGAAAGTGTTTGCAGACTGCTGAATCCACACACGGGTTTAACTCTGGAAGTTGAGTGCACACATTGACAACCGTTCTGTTAGATAGCTGCGTTTTGGATTTAGAAGCAGATATTTCCCTGTGCTTACTGCTGTTTCTTCCATATGCCGGTAACGGGCTGAAAACGCCTGTTTTGGGACTCTGCAGAGAAAGTGTTTGCAGACTGCTGAATCCACACACGGGTTTTACTCTGGAAGTTGAGTGCACACATTGACAACCGTTCTGTTAGATAGCTGCGTTTTGGATTTAGAAGCAGATATTTCCCTGTGCTTACTGCTGTTTCTTCCATATGCCGGTAATGGGCTGAAAACGCCTGTTTTGGGACTCTGCAGAGAAAGTCTCTGCAGACTGCTGAATCCACAGACGGGTTTAACTCTGGAAGTTGAGTGCACACATTGACAACCGTTCTGTTAGATAGCTGCGTTTTGGATTTAGAAGCAGATATTTCCCTGTGCTTACTGCTGTTTCTTCCATATGCCGGTAATGGGCTGAAAACGCCTGTTTTGGGACTCTGTAGAGAAAGTGTTTGCAGACTGCTGAATCCTCACACGGGTTTAACTCTGGAAGTTGAGTGCACACATTGACAACCGTTCTGTTAGATAGCTGCGTTTTGGATTTAGAAGCAGATATTTCCCTGTGCTTACTGCTGTTTCTTCCATATGCCGGTAATGGGCTGAAAACGCCTGTTTTGGGACCCTGCAGAGAAAGTGTTTGCAGACTGCTGAATCCACACACGGGTTTAACTCTGGAAGTTGAGTGCACACATTGACAACCGTTCTGTTAGATAGCTGCGTTTTGGATTTAGAAGCAGATATTTCCCTGTGCTTACTGCTGTTTCTTCCATATGCCGGTAATGGGCTGAAAACGCCTGTTTTGGGACTCTGCAGAGAAAGTCTCTGCAGACTGCTGAATCCACACACGGGTTTAACTCTGGAAGTTGAGTGCACACATTGACAACCGTTCTGTTAGATAGCTGCGTTTTGGATTTAGAAGCAGATATTTCCCTGTGCTTACTGCTGTTTCTTCCATATGCCGGTAATGGGCTGAAAACGCCTGTTTTGGGACTCTGCAGAGAAAGTGTTTGCAGACTGCTGAATCCACACATGGGTTTAACTCTGGAAGTTGAGTGCACACATTGACAACCGTTCTGTTAGATAGCTGCGTTTTGGATTTAGAAGCAGATATTTCCCTGTGCTTACTGCTGTTTCTTCCATATGCCGGTAATGGGCTGAAAACACCTGTTTTGGGACTCTGCAGAGAAAGTCTCTGCAGACTGCTGAATCCACACACGGGTTTAACTCTGGAAGTTGAGTGCACACATTGACAACCGTTCTGTTAGATAGCTGCGTTTTGGATTTAGAAGCAGATATTTCCCTGTGCTTACTGCTGTTTCTTCCATATGCCGGTAATGGGCTGAAAACGCCTGTTTTGGGACTCTGCAGAGAAAGTCTCTGCAGACTGCTGAATCCACACACGGGTTTAACTCTGGAAGTTGAGTGCACACATTGACAACCGTTCTGTTAGATAGCTGCGTTTTGGATTTAGAAGCAGATATTTCCCTGTGCTTACTGCTGTTTCTTCCATATGCCGGTAATGGGCTGAAAACGCCTGTTTTGGGACTCTGCAGAGAAAGTCTCTGCAGACTGCTGAATCCACACACGGGTTTATCTCTGGAAGTTGAGTGCACACATTGACAACCGTTCTGTTAGATAGCTGCGTTTTGGATTTTGAAGCAGATATTTCCCTGTGCTTACTGCTGTTTCTTCCATAGGCCGGTAATGGGCTGAAAACGCCTGTTTTGGGACTCTGCAGAGAAAGTCTCTGCAGACTGCTGAATCCACACACGGGTTTAACTCTGGAAGTTGAGTGCACACATTGACAACCGTTCTGTTAGATAGCTGCGTTTTGGATTTAGAAGCAGATATTTCCCTGTGCTTACTGCTGTTTCTTCCATATGCCGGTAATGGGCTGAAAACGCCTGTTTTGGGACTCTGCAGAGAAAGTCTCTGCAGACTGCTGAATCCACACACGGGTTTAACTCTGGAAGTTGAGTGCACACATTCACAACCGTTCTGTTAGATAGCTGCGTTTTGGATTTAGAAGCAGATATTTCCCTGTGCTCACTGCTGTTTCTTCCATATGCCGGTAATGGGCTGAAAACGCCTGTTTTGGGACTCTGCAGAGAAAGTCTCTGCAGACTGCTGAATCCACACACGGGTTTAACTCTGGAAGTTGAGTGCACACATTGACAACCGTTCTGTTAGATAGCTGCGTTTTGGATTTAGAAGCAGATATTTCCCTGTGCTTACTGCTGTTTCTTCCATATGCCGGTAATGGGCTGAAAACGCCTGTCTTGGGACTCTGCAGAGAAAGTCTCTGCAGACTGCTGAATCCACACACGGGTTTAACTCTGGAAGTTGAGTGCACACATTGACAACCGTTCTGTTAGATAGCTGCGTTTTGGATTTAGAAGCAGATATTTCCCTGTGCTTACTGCTGTTTCTTCCATATGCCGGTAATGGGCTGAAAATGCCTGTTTTGGGACTCTGCAGAGAAAGTCTCTGCAGACTGCTGAATCCACACACGGGTTTAACTCTGGAAGTTGAGTGCACACATTGACAACCGTTCTGTTAGATAGCTGCGTTTTGGATTTAGAAGCAGATATTTCCCTGTGCTTACTGCTGTTTCTTCCATATGCCGGTAATGGGCTGAAAACGCCTGTTTTGGGACTCTGCAGAGAAAGTCTCTGCAGACTGCTGAATCCACACACGGGTTTATCTCTGGAAGTTGAGTGCACACATTGACAACCGTTCTGTTAGATAGCTGCGTTTTGGATTTTGAAGCAGATATTTCCCTGTGCTTACTGCTGTTTCTTCCATAGGCCGGTAATGGGCTGAAAACGCCTGTTTTGGGACTCTGCAGAGAAAGTCTCTGCAGACTGCTGAATCCACACACGGGTTTAACTCTGGAAGTTGAGTGCACACATTGACAACCGTTCTGTTAGATAGCTGCGTTTTGGATTTAGAAGCAGATATTTCCCTGTGCTTACTGCTGTTTCTTCCATATGCCGGTAATGGGCTGAAAACGCCTGTTTTGGGACTCTGCAGAGAAAGTCTCTGCAGACTGCTGAATCCACACACGGGTTTAACTCTGGAAGTTGAGTGCACACATTCACAACCGTTCTGTTAGATAGCTGCGTTTTGGATTTAGAAGCAGATATTTCCCTGTGCTCACTGCTGTTTCTTCCATATGCCGGTAATGGGCTGAAAACGCCTGTTTTGGGACTCTGCAGAGAAAGTCTCTGCAGACTGCTGAATCCACACACGGGTTTAACTCTGGAAGTTGAGTGCACACATTGACAACCGTTCTGTTAGATAGCTGCGTTTTGGATTTAGAAGCAGATATTTCCCTGTGCTTACTGCTGTTTCTTCCATATGCCGGTAATGGGCTGAAAACGCCTGTCTTGGGACTCTGCAGAGAAAGTCTCTGCAGACTGCTGAATCCACACACGGGTTTAACTCTGGAAGTTGAGTGCACACATTGACAACCGTTCTGTTAGATAGCTGCGTTTTGGATTTAGAAGCAGATATTTCCCTGTGCTTACTGCTGTTTCTTCCATATGCCGGTAATGGGCTGAAAACGCCTGTTTTGGGACTCTGCAGAGAAAGTCTCTGCAGACTGCTGAATCCACACACGGGTTTAACTCTGGAAGTTGAGTGCACACATTGACAACCGTTCTGTTAGATAGCTGCGTTTTGGATTTAGAAGCAGATATTTCCCTGTGCTTACTGCTGTTTCTTCCATATGCCGGTAATGGGCTGAAAACGCCTGTTTTGGGACTCTGCAGAGAAAGTCTCTGCAGACTGCTGAATCCACACACGGGTTTATCTCTGGAAGTTGAGTGCACACATTGACAACCGTTCTGTTAGATAGCTGCGTTTTGGATTTAGAAGCAGATATTTCCCTGTGCTTACTGCTGTTTCTTCCATATGCCGGTAATGGGCTGAAAACGCCTGTTTTGGGACTCTGCAGAGAAAGTCTCTGCAGACTGCTGAATCCACACACGGGTTTAACTCTGGAAGTTGAGTGCACACATTGACAACCGTTCTGTTAGATAGCTGCGTTTTGGATTTAGAAGCAGATATTTCCCTGTGCTTACTGCTGTTTCTTCCATATGCCGGTAATGGGCTGAAAACGCCTGTCTTGGGACTCTGCAGAGAAAGTCTCTGCAGACTGCTGAATCCACACACGGGTTTAACTCTGGAAGTTGAGTGCACACATTGACAACCGTTCTGTTAGATAGCTGCGTTTTGGATTTAGAAGCAGATATTTCCCTGTGCTTACTGCTGTTTCTTCCATATGCCGGTAATGGGCTGAAAACGCCTGTTTTGGGACTCTGCAGAGAAAGTCTCTGCAGACTGCTGAATCCACACACGGGTTTAACTCTGGAAGTTGAGTGCACACATTGACAACCGTTCTGTTAGATAGCTGCGTTTTGGATTTAGAAGCAGATATTTCCCTGTGCTTACTGCTGTTTCTTCCATATGCCGGTAATGGGCTGAAAACGCCTGTCTTGGGACTCTGCAGAGAAAGTCTCTGCAGACTGCTGAATCCACACACGGGTTTAACTCTGGAAGTTGAGTGCACACATTGACAAACGTTCTGTTAGATAGCTGCGTTTTGGATTTAGAAGCAGATATTTCCCTGTGCTTACTGCTGTTTCTTCCATATGCCGGTAATGGGCTGAAAACGCCTGTTTTGGGACTCTGCAGAGAAAGTCTCTGCAGACTGCTGAATCCACACACGGGTTTAACTCTGGAAGTTGAGTGCACACATTGACAACCGTTCTGTTAGATAGCTGCGTTTTGGATTTAGAAGCAGATATTTCCCTGTGCTTACTGCTGTTTCTTCCATATGCCGGTAATGGGCTGAAAACGCCTGTCTTGGGACTCTGCAGAGAAAGTCTCTGCAGACTGCTGAATCCACACACGGGTTTAACTCTGGAAGTTGAGTGCACACATTGACAACCGTTCTGTTAGATAGCTGCGTTTTGGATTTAGAAGCAGATATTTCCCTGTGCTTACTGCTGTTTCTTCCATATGCCGGTAATGGGCTGAAAACGCCTGTTTTGGGACTCTGCAGAGAAAGTCTCTGCAGACTGCTGAATCCACACACGGGTTTAACTCTGGAAGTTGAGTGCACACATTGACAACCGTTCTGTTAGATAGCTGCGTTTTGGATTTAGAAGCAGATATTTCCCTGTGCTTACTGCTGTTTCTTCCATATGCCGGTAATGGGCTGAAAACGCCTGTTTTGGGACTCTGCAGAGAAAGTCTCTGCAGACTGCTGAATCCACACACGGGTTTAACTCTGGAAGTTGAGTGCACACATTGACAACCGTTCTGTTAGATAGCTGCGTTTTGGATTTAGAAGCAGATATTTCCCTGTGCTTACTGCTGTTTCTTCCATAGGCCGGTAATGGGCTGAAAACGCCTGTTTTGGGACTCTGCAGAGAAAGTCTCTGCAGACTGCTGAATCCACACACGGGTTTAACTCTGGAAGTTGAGTGCACACATTGACAACCGTTCTGTTAGATAGCTGCGTTTTGGATTTAGAAGCAGATATTTCCCTGTGCTTACTGCTGTTTCTTCCATATGCCGGTAATGGGCTGAAAACGCCTGTTTTGGGACTCTGCAGAGAAAGTCTCTGCAGACTGCTGAATCCACACACGGGTTTAACTCTGGAAGTTGAGTGCACACATTGACAACCGTTCTGTTAGATAGCTGCGTTTTGGATTTAGAAGCAGATATTTCCCTGTGCTTACTGCTGTTTCTTCCATATGCCGGTAATGGGCTGAAAACGCCTGTCTTGGGACTCTGCAGAGAAAGTCTCTGCAGACTGCTGAATCCACACACGGGTTTAACTCTGGAAGTTGAGTGCACACATTGACAACCGTTCTGTTAGATAGCTGCGTTTTGGATTTAGAAGCAGATATTTCCCTGTGCTTACTGCTGGTTCTTCCATATGCCGGTAATGGGCTGAAAACGCCTGTCTTGGGACTCTGCAGAGAAAGTCTCTGCAGACTGCTGAATCCACACACGGGTTTAACTCTGGAAGTTGAGTGCACACATTGACAACCGTTCTGTTAGATAGCTGCGTTTTGGATTTAGAAGCAGATATTTCCCTGTGCTTACTGCTGTTTCTTCCATATGCCGGTAATGGGCTGAAAACGCCTGTTTGGGGACTCTGCAGAGAAAGTCTCTGCAGACTGCTGAATCCACACACGGGTTTAACTCTGGAAGTTGAGTGCACACATTGACAACCGTTCTATTAGATAGCTGCGTTTTGGATTTAGAAGCAGATATTTCCCTGTGCTTACTGCTGTTTCTTCCATATGCCGGTAATGGGCTGAAAACGCCTGTTTTGGGACTCTGCAGAGAAAGTCTCTGCAGACTGCTGAATCCACACACGGGTTTAACTCTGGAAGTTGAGTGCACACATTGACAACCGTTCTGTTAGATAGCTGCGTTTTGGATTTAGAAGCAGATATTTCCCTGTGCTTACTGCTGTTTCTTCCATATGCCGGTAATGGGCTGAAAACGCCTGTCTTGGGACTCTGCAGAGAAAGTCTCTGCAGACTGCTGAATCCACACACGGGTTTAACTCTGGAAGTTGAGTGCACACATTGACAACCGTTCTGTTAGATAGCTGCGTTTTGGATTTAGAAGCAGATATTTCCCTGTGCTTACTGCTGTTTCTTCCATATGCCGGTAATGGGCTGAAAACGCCTGTCTTGGGACTCTGCAGAGAAAGTCTCTGCAGACTGCTGAATCCACACACGGGTTTAACTCTGGAAGTTGAGTGCACACATTGACAACCGTTCTGTTAGATAGCTGCGTTTTGGATTTAGAAGCAGATATTTCCCTGTGCTTACTGCTGTTTCTTCCATATGCCGGTAATGGGCTGAAAACGCCTGTCTTGGGACTCTGCAGAGAAAGTCTCTGCAGACTGCTGAATCCACACACGGGTTTAACTCTGGAAGTTGAGTGCACACATTGACAACCGTTCTGTTAGATAGCTGCGTTTTGGATTTAGAAGCAGATATTTCCCTGTGCTTACTGCTGTTTCTTCCATATGCCGGTAATGGGCTGAAAACGCCTGTTTTGGGACTCTGCAGAGAAAGTCTCTGCAGACTGCTGAATCCACACACGGGCTTAACGCTGGAAGTTGAGTGCACACATTGACAACCGTTCTGTTAGATACCTGCGTTTTGGATTTAGAAGCAGATATTTCCCTGTGCTTACTGCTGTTTCTTCCATATGCCGGTAATGGGCTGAAAACGCCTGTTTTGGGACTCTGCAGAGAAAGTCTCTGCAGACTGCTGAATCCACACACGGGTTTAACTCTGGAAGTTGAGTGCACACATTGACAACCGTTCTGTTAGATAGCTGCGTTTTGGATTTAGAAGCAGATATTTCCCTGTGCTTACTGCTGTTTCTTCCATAGGCTGGTAATGGGCAGAAAACGCCTGTTTTGGGACTCTGCAGAGAAAGTCTCTGCAGACTGCTGAATCCACACACGGGTTTAACTCTGGAAGTTGAGTGCACACATTGACAACCGTTCTGTTAGATAGCTGCGTTTTGGATTTAGAAGCAGATTTTTCCCTGTGCTTACTGCTGTTTCTTCCATATGCCGGTAATGGGCTGAAAACACCTGTTTTGGGACTCTGCAGAGAAAGTGTTTGCAGACTGCTGAATCCACACACGGGTTTAACTCTGGAAGTTGAGTGCACACATTGACAACCGTTCTGTTAGATAGATGCGTTTTGGATTTAGAAGCAGATATTTCCCTGTGCTTACTGCTGTTTCTTCCATATGCCGGTAACGGGCTGAAAACGCCTGTTTTGGGACTCTGCAGAGAAAGTCTCTGCAGACTGCTGAATCCACACACGGGTTTAACTCTGGAAGTTGAGTGCACACATTGACAAACGTTCTGTTAGATAGCTGCGTTTTGGATTTAGAAGCAGATATTTCCCTGTGCTTACTGCTGTTTCTTCCATATGCCGGTAATGGGCTGAAAACGCCTGTTTTGGGACTCTGCAGAGAAAGTGTTTGCAGACTGCTGAATCCACACACGGGTTTTACTCTGGAAGTTGAGTGCACACATTGACAACCGTTCTGTTAGATAGCTGCGTTTTGGATTTAGAAGCAGATATTTCCCTGTGCTTACTGCTGTTTCTTCCATATGCCGGTAATGGGCTGAAAACGCCTGTTTTGGGACTCTGCAGAGAAAGTCTCTGCAGACTGCTGAATCCACAGACGGGTTTAACTCTGGAAGTTGAGTGCACACATTGACAACCGTTCTGTTAGATAGCTGCGTTTTGGATTTAGAAGCAGATATTTCCCTGTGCTTACTGCTGTTTCTTCCATATGCCGGTAATGGGCTGAAAACGCCTGTTTTGGGACTCTGCAGAGAAAGTGTTTGCAGACTGCTGAATCCACACACGGGTTTAACTCTGGAAGTTGAGTGCACACATTGACAACCGTTCTGTTAGATAGCTGCGTTTTGGATTTAGAAGCAGATATTTCCCTGTGCTCACTGCTGTTTCTTCCATATGCCGGTAATGGGCTGAAAACGCCTGTTTTGGGACTCTGCAGAGAAAGTCTCTGCAGACTGCTGAATCCACACACGGGTTTAACTCTGGAAGTTGAGTGCACACATTGACAACCGTTCTGTTAGATAGCTGCGTTTTGGATTTAGAAGCAGATATTTCCTTGTGCTTACTGCTGTTTCTTCCATATGCCGGTAATGGGCTGAAAACGCCTGTTTTGGGACTCTGCAGAGAAAGTGTTTGCAGACTGCTGAAAACACACACGGGTTTAACTCTGGAAGTTGAGTGCACACATTGACAACCGTTCTGTTAGATAGCTGCGTTTTGGATTTAGAAGCAGATATTCCCCTGTGCTTACTGCTGTTTCTTCCATATGCCGGTAATGGGCTGAAAACGCCTGTTTTGGGACTCTGCAGAGAAAGTCTCTGCAGACTGCTGAATCCACACACGGGTTTAACTCTGGAAGTTGAGTGCACACATTGACAACCGTTCTGTTAGATAGCTGCGTTTTGGATTTAGAAGCAGATATTTCCCTGTGCTTACTGCTGTTTCTTCCATATGCCGGTAATGGGCTGAAAACGCCTGTTTTGGGACTCTGCAGAGAAAGTCTCTGCAGACTGCTGAATCCACACACGGGTTTAACTCTGGAAGTTGAGTGCACACATTGACAACCGTTCTGTTAGATAGCTGCGTTTTGGATTTAGAAGCCGATATTTCCCTGTGCTTACTGCTGTTTCTTCCATATGCCGGTAATGGGCTGAAAACGCCTGTTTTGGGACTCTGCAGAGAAAGTCTCTGCAGACTGCTGAATCCACACACGGGTTTAACTCTGGAAGTTGAGTGCACACATTGACAACCGTTCTGTTAGATAGCTGCGTTTTGGATTTAGAAGCAGATATTTCCCTGTGCTTACTGCTGTTTCTTCCATATGCCGGTAATGGGCTGAAAACGCCTGTTTTGGGACTCTGCAGAGAAAGTCTCTGCAGACTGCTGAATCCACACACGGGTTTAACTCTGGAAGTTGAGTGCACACATTGACAACCGTTCTGTTAGATAGCTGCGTTTTGGATTTAGAAGCAGATATTTCCCTGTGCTCACTGCTGTTTCTTCCATATGCCGGTAATGGGCTGAAAACGCCTGTTTTGGGACTCTGCAGAGAAAGTCTCTGCAGACTGCTGAATCCACACACGGGTTTAACTCTGGAAGTTGAGTGCACACATTGACAACCGTTCCGTTAGATAGCTGCGTTTTGGATTTAGAAGCAGATATTTCCCTGTGCTTACTGCTGTTTCTTCCATATGCCGGTAATGGGCTGAAAACGCCTGTTTTGGGACTCTGCAGAGAAAGTCTCTGCAGACTGCTGAATCCACACACGGGTTTAACTCTGGAAGTTGAGTGCACACATTGACAACCGTTCTGTTAGATAGCTGCGTTTTGGATTTAGAAGCAGATATTTCCCTGTGCTTACTGCTGTTTCTTCCATATGCCGGTAATGGGCTGAAAACGCCTGTCTTGGGACTCTGCAGAGAAAGTCTCTGCAGACTGCTGAATCGACACACGGGTTTAACTCTGGAAGTTGAGGGCACACAGTGACAATCGTTCTGTTAGATAGCTGCGTTTTGGATTTAGAAGCAGATATTTCCCTGTGCTTACTGCTGTTTCTTCCATATGCCGGTAATGGGCTGAAAACGCCTGTTTTGGGACTCTGCAGAGAAAGTCTCTGCAGACTGCTGAATCCACACACGGGTTTAACTCTGGAAGTTGAGTGCACACATTGACAACCGTTCTGTTAGATAGCTGCGTTTTGGATTTAGAAGCAGATGTTTCCCTGTGCTTACTGCTGTTTCTTCCATATGCCGGTAATGGGCTGAAAACACCTGTTTTGGGACTCTGCAGAGAAAGTGTTTGCAGACTGCTGAATCCACACACGGGTTTAACTCTGGAAGTTGAGTACACACATTGACAACCGTTCTGTTAGATAGCTGCGTTTTGGATTTAGAAGCAGATATTTCCCTGTGCTTACTGCTGTTTCTTCCATATGCCGGTAATGGGCTGAAAACGCCTGTTTTGGGACTCTGCAGAGAAAGTCTCTGCAGACTCCTGAATCCACACACGGGTTTAACTCTGGAAGTTGAGTGCACACATTGACAACCGTTCTGTTAGATAGCTGCGTTTTGGATTTAGAAGCAGATATTTCCCTGTGCTTACTGCTGTTTCTTCCATATGCCGGTAATGGGCTGAAAACGCCTGTTTTGGGACTCTGCAGAGAAAGTCTCTGCAGACTGCTGAATCCACACACGGGTTTAACTCTGGAAGTTGAGTGCACACATTGACAACCGTTCTGTTAGATAGCTGCGTTTTGGATTTAGAAGCAGATGTTTCCCTGTGCTTACTGCTGTTTCTTCCATATGCCGGTAATGGGCTGAAAACACCTGTTTTGGGACTCTGCAGAGAAAGTGTTTGCAGACTGCTGAATCCACACACGGGTTTAACTCTGGAAGTTGAGTACACACATTGACAACCATTCTGTTAGATAGCTGCGTTTTGGATTTAGAAGCAGATATTTCCCTGTGCTTACTGCTGTTTCTTCCATATGCCGGTAATGGGCTGAAAACGCCTGTTTTGGGACTCTGCAGAGAAAGTCTCTGCAGACTGCTGAATCCACACACGGGTTTAACTCTGGAAGTTGAGTGCACACATTGACAACCGTTCTGTTAGATAGCTGCGTTTTGGATTTAGAAGCAGATATTTCCCTGTGCTTACTGCTGTTTCTTCCATATGCCGGTAATGGGCTGAAAACGCCTGTTTTGGGACTCTGCAGAGAAAGTGTTTGCAGACTGCTGAATCCACACATGGGTTTAACTCTGGAAGTTGAGTGCACACATTGACAACCGTTCTGTTAGATAGCTGCGTTTTGGATTTAGAAGCAGATATTTCCCTGTGCTTACTGCTGTTTCTTCCATATGCCGGTAATGGGCTGAAAACGCCTGTTTTGGGACTCTGCAGAGAAAGTCTCTGCAGACTGCTGAATCCACACACGGGTTTAACTCTGGAAGTTGAGTGCACACATTGACAACCGTTCTGTTAGATAGCTGCGTTTTGGATTTAGAAGCAGATATTTCCCTGTGCTTACTGCTGTTTCTTCCATATGCCGGTAATGGGCTGAAAACGCCTGTTTTGGGACTCTGCAGAGAAAGTCTCTGCAGACTGCTGAATCCACACACGGGTTTAACTCTGGAAGTTGAGTGCACACATTGACAACCGTTCTGTTAGATAGCTGCGTTTTGGATTTAGAAGCAGATATTTCCCTGTGCTTACTGCTGTTTCTTCCATATGCCGGTAATGGGCTGAAAACGCCTGTTTTGGGACTCTGCAGAGAAAGTCTCTGCAGACTGCTGAATCCACACACGGGTTTATCTCTGGAAGTTGAGTGCACACATTGACAACCGTTCTGTTAGATAGCTGCGTTTTGGATTTAGAAGCAGATATTTCCCTGTGCTTACTGCTGTTTCTTCCATAGGCCGGTAATGGGCTGAAAACGCCTGTTTTGGGACTCTGCAGAGAAAGTCTCTGCAGACTGCTGAATCCACACACGGGTTTAACTCTGGAAGTTGAGTGCACACATTGACAACCGTTCTGTTAGATAGCTGCGTTTTGGATTTAGAAGCAGATATTTCCCTGTGCTTACTGCTGTTTCTTCCATATGCCGGTAATGGGCTGAAAACGCCTGTTTTGGGACTCTGCAGAGAAAGTCTCTGCAGACTGCTGAATCCACACACGGGTTTAACTCTGGAAGTTGAGTGCACACATTGACAACCGTTCTGTTAGATAGCTGCGTTTTGGATTTAGAAGCAGATATTTCCCTGTGCTTACTGCTGTTTCTTCCATATGCCGGTAATGGGCTGAAAACGCCTGTTTTGGGACTCTGCAGAGAAAGTCTCTGCAGACTGCTGAATCCACACACGGGTTTAACTCTGGAAGTTGAGTGCACACATTGACAACCGTTCTGTTAGATAGCTGCGTTTTGGATTTAGAAGCAGATATTTCCCTGTGCTTACTGCTGTTTCTTCCATATGCCGGTAATGGGCTGAAAACGCCTGTCTTGGGACTCTGCAGAGAAAGTCTCTGCAGACTGCTGAATCCACACACGGGTTTAACTCTGGAAGTTGAGTGCACACATTCACAACCGTTCTGTTAGATAGCTGCGTTTTGGATTTAGAAGCAGATATTTCCCTGTGCTCACTGCTGTTTCTTCCATATGCCGGTAATGGGCTGAAAACGCCTGTTTTGGGACTCTGCAGAGAAAGTCTCTGCAGACTGCTGAATCCACACACGGGTTTAACTCTGGAAGTTGAGTGCACACATTGACAACCGTTCTGTTAGATAGCTGCGTTTTGGATTTAGAAGCAGATATTTCCCTGTGCTTACTGCTGTTTCTTCCATATGCCGGTAATGGGCTGAAAACGCCTGTCTTGGGACTCTGCAGAGAAAGTCTCTGCAGACTGCTGAATCCACACACGGGTTTAACTCTGGAAGTTGAGTGCACACATTGACAACCGTTCTGTTAGATAGCTGCGTTTTGGATTTAGAAGCAGATATTTCCCTGTGCTTACTGCTGTTTCTTCCATATGCCGGTAATGGGCTGAAAACGCCTGTCTTGGGACTCTGCAGAGAAAGTCTCTGCAGACTGCTGAATCCACACACGGGTTTAACTCTGGAAGTTGAGTGCACACATTGACAACCGTTCTGTTAGATAGCTGCGTTTTGGATTTAGAAGCAGATATTTCCCTGTGCTTACTGCTGTTTCTTCCATATGCCGGTAATGGGCTGAAAACGCCTGTTTTGGGACTCTGCAGAGAAAGTCTCTGCAGACTGCTGAATCCACACACGGGTTTAACTCTGGAAGTTGAGTGCACACATTGACAACCTTTCTGTTAGATAGCTGCGTTTTGGATTTAGAAGCAGATATTTCCCTGTGCTTACTGCTGTTTCTTCCATATGCCGGTAATGGGCTGAAAACGCCTGTCTTGGGACTCTGCAGAGAAAGTCTCTGCAGACTGCTGAATCCACACACGGGTTTAACTCTGGAAGTTGAGTGCACACATTGACAACCGTTCTGTTAGATAGCTGCGTTTTGGATTTAGAAGCAGATATTTCCCTGTGCTTACTGCTGTTTCTTCCATATGCCGGTAATGGGCTGAAAACGCCTGTTTTGGGACTCTGCAGAGAAAGTCTCTGCAGACTGCTGAATCCACACACGGGTTTAACTCTGGAAGTTGAGTGCACACATTGACAACCGTTCTGTTAGATAGCTGCGTTTTGGATTTAGAAGCAGATATTTCCCTGTGCTTACTGCTGTTTCTTCCATATGCCGGTAATGGGCTGAAAACGCCTGTCTTGGGACTCTGCAGAGAAAGTCTCTGCAGACTGCTGAATCCACACACGGGTTTAACTCTGGAAGTTGAGTGCACACATTGACAACCGTTCTGTTAGATAGCTGCGTTTTGGATTTAGAAGCAGATATTTCCCTGTGCTTACTGCTGTTTCTTCCATATGCCGGTAATGGGCTGAAAACGCCTGTTTTGGGACTCTGCAGAGAAAGTCTCTGCAGACTGCTGAATCCACACACGGGTTTAACTCTGGAAGTTGAGTGCACACATTGACAACCGTTCTGTTAGATAGCTGCGTTTTGGATTTAGAAGCAGATATTTCCCTGTGCTTACTGCTGTTTCTTCCATATGCCGGTAATGGGCTGAAAACGCCTGTCTTGGGACTCTGCAGAGAAAGTCTCTGCAGACTGCTGAATCCACACACGGGTTTAACTCTGGAAGTTGAGTGCACACATTGACAACCGTTCTGTTAGATAGCTGCGTTTTGGATTTAGAAGCAGATATTTCCCTGTGCTTACTGCTGTTTCTTCCATATGCCGGTAATGGGCTGAAAACGCCTGTCTTGGGACTCTGCAGAGAAAGTCTCTGCAGACTGCTGAATCCACACACGGGTTTAACTCTGGAAGTTGAGTGCACACATTGACAACCGTTCTGTTAGATAGCTGCGTTTTGGATTTAGAAGCAGATATTTCCCTGTGCTTACTGCTGTTTCTTCCATATGCCGGTAATGGGCTGAAAACGCCTGTTTTGGGACTCTGCAGAGAAAGTCTCTGCAGACTGCTGAATCCACACACGGGTTTAACTCTGGAAGTTGAGTGCACACATTGACAACCGTTCTGTTAGATAGCTGCGTTTTGGATTTAGAAGCAGATATTTCCCTGTGCTTACTGCTGTTTCTTCCATAGGCCGGTAATGGGCTGAAAACGCCTGTTTTGGGACTCTGCAGAGAAAGTCTCTGCAGACTGCTGAATCCACACACGGGTTTAACTCTGGAAGTTGAGTGCACACATTGACAACCGTTCTGTTAGATAGCTGCGTTTTGGATTTAGAAGCAGATATTTCCCTGTGCTTACTGCTGTTTCTTCCATATGCCGGTAATGGGCTGAAAACGCCTGTTTTGGGACTCTGCAGAGAAAGTCTCTGCAGACTGCTGAATCCACACACGGGTTTAACTCTGGAAGTTGAGTGCACACATTGACAACCGTTCTGTTAGATAGCTGCGTTTTGGATTTAGAAGCAGATATTTCCCTGTGCTTACTGCTGTTTCTTCCATATGCCGGTAATGGGCTGAAAACGCCTGTCTTGGGACTCTGCAGAGAAAGTCTCTGCAGACTGCTGAATCCACACACGGGTTTAACTCTGGAAGTTGAGTGCACACATTGACAACCGTTCTGTTAGATAGCTGCGTTTTGGATTTAGAAGCAGATATTTCCCTGTGCTTACTGCTGTTTCTTCCATATGCCGGTAATGGGCTGAAAACGCCTGTCTTGGGACTCTGCAGAGAAAGTCTCTGCAGACTGCTGAATCCACACACGGGTTTAACTCTGGAAGTTGAGTGCACACATTGACAACCGTTCTGTTAGATAGCTGCGTTTTGGATTTAGAAGCAGATATTTCCCTGTGCTTACTGCTGTTTCTTCCATATGCCGGTAATGGGCTGAAAACGCCTGTTTTGGGACTCTGCAGAGAAAGTCTCTGCAGACTGCTGAATCCACACACGGGTTTAACTCTGGAAGTTGAGTGCACACATTGACAACCGTTCTATTAGATAGCTGCGTTTTGGATTTAGAAGCAGATATTTCCCTGTGCTTACTGCTGTTTCTTCCATATGCCGGTAATGGGCTGAAAACGCCTGTTTTGGGACTCTGCAGAGAAAGTCTCTGCAGACTGCTGAATCCACACACGGGTTTAACTCTGGAAGTTGAGTGCACACATTGACAACCGTTCTGTTAGATAGCTGCGTTTTGGATTTAGAAGCAGATATTTCCCTGTGCTTACTGCTGTTTCTTCCATATGCCGGTAATGGGCTGAAAACGCCTGTCTTGGGACTCTGCAGAGAAAGTCTCTGCAGACTGCTGAATCCACACACGGGTTTAACTCTGGAAGTTGAGTGCACACATTGACAACCGTTCTGTTAGATAGCTGCGTTTTGGATTTAGAAGCAGATATTTCCCTGTGCTTACTGCTGTTTCTTCCATATGCCGGTAATGGGCTGAAAACGCCTGTCTTGGGACTCTGCAGAGAAAGTCTCTGCAGACTGCTGAATCCACACACGGGTTTAACTCTGGAAGTTGAGTGCACACATTGACAACCGTTCTGTTAGATAGCTGCGTTTTGGATTTAGAAGCAGATATTTCCCTGTGCTTACTGCTGTTTCTTCCATATGCCGGTAATGGGCTGAAAACGCCTGTTTTGGGACTCTGCAGAGAAAGTCTCTGCAGACTGCTGAATCCACACACGGGTTTAACTCTGGAAGTTGAGTGCACACATTGACAACCGTTCTGTTAGATAGCTGCGTTTTGGATTTAGAAGCAGATATTTCCCTGTGCTTACTGCTGTTTCTTCCATATGCCGGTAATGTGCTGAAAACGCCTGTTTTGGGACTCTGCAGAGAAAGTCTCTGCAGACTGCTGAATCCACACACGGGTTTAACTCTGGAAGTTGAGTGCACACATTGACAACCGTTCTGTTAGATAGCTGCGTTTTGGATTTAGAAGCAGATATTTCCCTGTGCTTACTGCTGTTTCTTCCATATGCCGGTAATGGGCTGAAAACGCCTGTTTTGGGACTCTGCAGAGAAAGTCTCTGCAGACTGCTGAATCCACACACGGGCTTAACGCTGGAAGTTGAGTGCACACATTGACAACCGTTCTGTTAGATAGCTGCGTTTTGGATTTAGAAGCAGATATTTCCCTGTGCTTACTGCTGTTTCTTCCATATGCTGGTAATGGGCTGAAAACGCCTGTTTTGGGACTCTGCAGAGAAAGTCTCTGCAGACTGCTGAATCCACACACGGGTTTAACTCTGGAAGTTGAGTGCACACATTGACAACCGTTCTGTTAGATAGCTGCGTTTTGGATTTAGAAGCAGATATTTCCCTGTGCTTACTGCTGTTTCTTCCATATGCCGGTAATGGGCTGAAAACGCCTGTCTTGGGACTCTGCAGAGAAAGTCTCTGCAGACTGCTGAATCCACACACGGGTTTAACTCTGGAAGTTGAGTGCACACATTGACAACCGTTCTGTTAGATAGCTGCGTTTTGGATTTAGAAGCAGATATTTCCCTGTGCTTACTGCTGTTTCTTCCATATGCCGGTAATGGGCTGAAAACGCCTGTTTTGGGACTCTGCAGAGAAAGTCTCTGCAGACTGCTGAATCCACACACGGGTTTAACTCTGGAAGTTGAGTGCACACATTGGCAACCGTTCTGTTAGATAGCTGCGTTTTGGATTTAGAAGCAGATATTTCCCTGTGCTTACTGCTGTTTCTTCCATATGCCGGTAATGGGCTGAAAACGCCTGTTTTGGGACTCTGCAGAGAAAGTCTCTGCAGACTGCTGAATCCACACACGGGTTTAACTCTGGAAGTTGAGTGCACACATTGACAACCGTTCTGTTAGATAGCTGCGTTTTGGATTTAGAAGCAGATATTTCCCTGTGCTTACTGCTGTTTCTTCCATAGGCCGGTAATGGGCTGAAAACGCCTGTTTTGGGACTCTGCAGAGAAAGTCTCTGCAGACTGCTGAATCCACACACGGGTTTAACTCTGGAAGTTGAGTGCACACATTGACAACCGTTCTGTTAGATAGCTGCGTTTTGGATTTAGAAGCAGATATTTCCCTGTGCTTACTGCTGTTTCTTCCATATGCCGGTAATGGGCTGAAAACGCCTGTTTTGGGACTCTGCAGAGAAAGTCTCTGCAGACTGCTGAATCCACACACGGGTTTAACTCTGGAAGTTGAGTGCACACATTGACAACCGTTCTGTTAGATAGCTGCGTTTTGGATTTAGAAGCAGATATTTCCCTGTGCTTACTGCTGTTTCTTCCATATGCCGGTAATGGGCTGAAAACGCCTGTCTTGGGACTCTGCAGAGAAAGTCTCTGCAGACTGCTGAATCCACACACGGGTTTAACTCTGGAAGTTGAGTGCACACATTGACAACCGTTCTGTTAGATAGCTGCGTTTTGGATTTAGAAGCAGATATTTCCCTGTGCTTACTGCTGTTTCTTCCATATGCCGGTAATGGGCTGAAAACGCCTGTCTTGGGACTCTGCAGAGAAAGTCTCTGCAGACTGCTGAATCCACACACGGGTTTAACTCTGGAAGTTGAGTGCACACATTGACAACCGTTCTGTTAGATAGCTGCGTTTTGGATTTAGAAGCAGATATTTCCCTGTGCTTACTGCTGTTTCTTCCATATGCCGGTAATGGGCTGAAAACGCCTGTTTTGGGACTCTGCAGAGAAAGTCTCTGCAGACTGCTGAATCCACACACGGGTTTAACTCTGGAAGTTGAGTGCACACATTGACAACCGTTCTATTAGATAGCTGCGTTTTGGATTTAGAAGCAGATATTTCCCTGTGCTTACTGCTGTTTCTTCCATATGCCGGTAATGGGCTGAAAACGCCTGTTTTGGGACTCTGCAGAGAAAGTCTCTGCAGACTGCTGAATCCACACACGGGTTTAACTCTGGAAGTTGAGTGCACACATTGACAACCGTTCTGTTAGATAGCTGCGTTTTGGATTTAGAAGCAGATATTTCCCTGTGCTTACTGCTGTTTCTTCCATATGCCGGTAATGGGCTGAAAACGCCTGTCTTGGGACTCTGCAGAGAAAGTCTCTGCAGACTGCTGAATCCACACACGGGTTTAACTCTGGAAGTTGAGTGCACACATTGACAACCGTTCTGTTAGATAGCTGCGTTTTGGATTTAGAAGCAGATATTTCCCTGTGCTTACTGCTGTTTCTTCCATATGCCGGTAATGGGCTGAAAACGCCTGTCTTGGGACTCTGCAGAGAAAGTCTCTGCAGACTGCTGAATCCACACACGGGTTTAACTCTGGAAGTTGAGTGCACACATTGACAACCGTTCTGTTAGATAGCTGCGTTTTGGATTTAGAAGCAGATATTTCCCTGTGCTTACTGCTGTTTCTTCCATATGCCGGTAATGGGCTGAAAACGCCTGTCTTGGGACTCTGCAGAGAAAGTCTCTGCAGACTGCTGAATCCACACACGGGTTTAACTCTGGAAGTTGAGTGCACACATTGACAACCGTTCTGTTAGATAGCTGCGTTTTGGATTTAGAAGCAGATATTTCCCTGTGCTTACTGCTGTTTCTTCCATATGCCGGTAATGGGCTGAAAACGCCTGTTTTGGGACTCTGCAGAGAAAGTCTCTGCAGACTGCTGAATCCACACACGGGTTTAACTCTGGAAGTTGAGTGCACACATTGACAACCGTTCTGTTAGATAGCTGCGTTTTGGATTTAGAAGCAGATATTTCCCTGTGCTTACTGCTGTTTCTTCCATATGCCGGTAATGGGCTGAAAACGCCTGTTTTGGGACTCTGCAGAGAAAGTCTCTGCAGACTGCTGAATCCACACACGGGCTTAACGCTGGAAGTTGAGTGCACACATTGACAACCGTTCTGTTAGATAGCTGCGTTTTGGATTTAGAAGCAGATATTTCCCTGTGCTTACTGCTGTTTCTTCCATATGCTGGTAATGGGCTGAAAACGCCTGTTTTGGGACTCTGCAGAGAAAGTCTCTGCAGACTGCTGAATCCACACACGGGTTTAACTCTGGAAGTTGAGTGCACACATTGACAACCGTTCTGTTAGATAGCTGCGTTTTGGATTTAGAAGCAGATATTTCCCTGTGCTTACTGCTGTTTCTTCCATAGGCTGGTAATGGGCTGAAAACGCCTGTTTTGGGACTCTGCAGAGAAAGTCTCTGCAGACTGCTGAATCCACACACGGGTTTAACTCTGGAAGTTGAGTGCACACATTGACAACCGTTCTGTTAGATAGCTGCGTTTTGGATTTAGAAGCAGATGTTTCCCTGTGCTTACTGCTGTTTCTTCCATATGCCGGTAACGGGCTGAAAACACCTGTTTTGGGACTCTGCAGAGAAAGTGTTTGCAGACTGCTGAATCCACACACGGGTTTAACTCTGGAAGTTGAGTGCACACATTGACAACCGTTCTGTTAGATAGCTGCGTTTTGGATTTAGAAGCAGATATTTCCCTGTGCTTACTGCTGTTTCTTCCATATGCCGGTAACGGGCTGAAAACGCCTGTTTTGGGACTCTGCAGAGAAAGTGTTTGCAGACTGCTGAATCCACACACGGGTTTTACTCTGGAAGTTGAGTGCACACATTGACAACCGTTCTGTTAGATAGCTGCGTTTTGGATTTAGAAGCAGATATTTCCCTGTGCTTACTGCTGTTTCTTCCATATGCCGGTAATGGGCTGAAAACGCCTGTTTTGGGACTCTGCAGAGAAAGTCTCTGCAGACTGCTGAATCCACAGACGGGTTTAACTCTGGAAGTTGAGTGCACACATTGACAACCGTTCTGTTAGATAGCTGCGTTTTGGATTTAGAAGCAGATATTTCCCTGTGCTTACTGCTGTTTCTTCCATATGCCGGTAATGGGCTGAAAACGCCTGTTTTGGGACTCTGCAGAGAAAGTGTTTGCAGACTGCTGAATCCACACACGGGTTTAACTCTGGAAGTTGAGTGCACACATTGACAACCGTTCTGTTAGATAGCTGCGTTTTGGATTTAGAAGCAGATATTTCCCTGTGCTTACTGCTGTTTCTTCCATATGCCGGTAATGGGCTGAAAACGCCTGTTTTGGGACTCTGCAGAGAAAGTGTTTGCAGACTGCTGAATCCACACACGGGTTTAACTCTGGAAGTTGAGTGCACACATTGACAACCGTTCTGTTAGATAGCTGCGTTTTGGATTTAGAAGCAGATATTTCCCTGTGCTTACTGCTGTTTCTTCCATATGCCGGTAATGGGCTGAAAACGCCTGTCTTGGGACTCTGCAGAGAAAGTCTCTGCAGACTGCTGAATCCACACACGGGTTTAACTCTGGAAGTTGAGTGCACACATTGACAACCGTTCTGTTAGATAGCTGCGTTTTGGATTTAGAAGCAGATATTTCCCTGTGCTTACTGCTGTTTCTTCCATATGCCGGTAATGGGCTGAAAACGCCTGTTTTGGGACTCTGCAGAGAAAGTGTTTGCAGACTGCTGAATCCACACATGGGTTTAACTCTGGAAGTTGAGTGCACACATTGACAACCGTTCTGTTAGATAGCTGCGTTTTGGATTTAGAAGCAGATATTTCCCTGTGCTTACTGCTGTTTCTTCCATATGCCGGTAATGGGCTGAAAACGCCTGTTTTGGGACTCTGCAGAGAAAGTCTCTGCAGACTGCTGAATCCACACACGGGTTTAACTCTGGAAGTTGAGTGCACACATTGACAACCGTTCTGTTAGATAGCTGCGTTTTGGATTTAGAAGCAGATATTTCCCTGTGCTTACTGCTGTTTCTTCCATATGCCGGTAATGGGCTGAAAACGCCTGTTTTGGGACTCTGCAGAGAAAGTCTCTGCAGACTGCTGAATCCACACACGGGTTTAACTCTGGAAGTTGAGTGCACACATTGACAACCGTTCTGTTAGATAGCTGCGTTTTGGATTTAGAAGCAGATATTTCCCTGTGCTTACTGCTGTTTCTTCCATATGCCGGTAATGGGCTGAAAACGCCTGTTTTGGGACTCTGCAGAGAAAGTCTCTGCAGACTGCTGAATCCACACACGGGTTTATCTCTGGAAGTTGAGTGCACACATTGACAACCGTTCTGTTAGATAGCTGCGTTTTGGATTTTGAAGCAGATATTTCCCTGTGCTTACTGCTGTTTCTTCCATAGGCCGGTAATGGGCTGAAAACGCCTGTTTTGGGACTCTGCAGAGAAAGTCTCTGCAGACTGCTGAATCCACACACGGGTTTAACTCTGGAAGTTGAGTGCACACATTGACAACCGTTCTGTTAGATAGCTGCGTTTTGGATTTAGAAGCAGATATTTCCCTGTGCTTACTGCTGTTTCTTCCATATGCCGGTAATGGGCTGAAAACGCCTGTTTTGGGACTCTGCAGAGAAAGTCTCTGCAGACTGCTGAATCCACACACGGGTTTAACTCTGGAAGTTGAGTGCACACATTGACAACCGTTCTGTTAGATAGCTGCGTTTTGGATTTAGAAGCAGATATTTCCCTGTGCTTACTGCTGTTTCTTCCATATGCCGGTAATGGGCTGAAAACGCCTGTTTTGGGACTCTGCAGAGAAAGTCTCTGCAGACTGCTGAATCCACACACGGGTTTAACTCTGGAAGTTGAGTGCACACATTGACAACCGTTCTGTTAGATAGCTGCGTTTTGGATTTAGAAGCAGATATTTCCCTGTGCTTACTGCTGTTTCTTCCATATGCCGGTAATGGGCTGAAAACGCCTGTTTTGGGACTCTGCAGAGAAAGTCTCTGCAGACTGCTGAATCCACACACGGGTTTAACTCTGGAAGTTGAGTGCACACATTGACAACCGTTCTGTTAGATAGATGCGTTTTGGATTTAGAAGCAGATATTTCCCTGTGCTTACTGCTGTTTCTTCCATATGCCGGTAATGGGCTGAAAACGCCTGTTTTGGGACTCTGCAGAGAAAGTCTCTGCAGACTGCTGAATCCACACACGGGTTTAACTCTGGAAGTTGAGTGCACACATTGACAACCGTTCTGTTAGATAGCTGCGTTTTGGATTTAGAAGCAGATATTTCCCTGTGCTTACTGCTGTTTCTTCCATATGCCGGTAATGGGCTGAAAACGCCTGTCTTGGGACTCTGCAGAGAAAGTCTCTGCAGACTGCTGAATCCACACACGGGTTTAACTCTGGAAGTTGAGTGCACACATTGACAACCGTTCTGTTAGATAGCTGCGTTTTGGATTTAGAAGCAGATATTTCCCTGTGCTTACTGCTGTTTCTTCCATATGCCGGTAATGGGCTGAAAACGCCTGTTTTGGGACTCTGCAGAGAAAGTCTCTGCAGACTGCTGAATCCACACACGGGTTTAACTCTGGAAGTTGAGTGCACACATTGACAACCGTTCTGTTAGATAGCTGCGTTTTGGATTTAGAAGCAGATATTTCCCTGTGCTTACTGCTGTTTCTTCCATATGCCGGTAATGGGCTGAAAACGCCTGTCTTGGGACTCTGCAGAGAAAGTCTCTGCAGACTGCTGAATCCACACACGGGTTTAACTCTGGAAGTTGAGTGCACACATTGACAACCGTTCTGTTAGATAGCTGCGTTTTGGATTTAGAAGCAGATATTTCCCTGTGCTTACTGCTGTTTCTTCCATATGCCGGTAATGGGCTGAAAACGCCTGTTTTGGGACTCTGCAGAGAAAGTCTCTGCAGACTGCTGAATCCACACACGGGTTTAACTCTGGAAGTTGAGTACACACATTGACAACCGTTCTGTTAGATAGCTGCGTTTTGGATTTAGAAGCAGATATTTCCCTGTGCTTACTGCTGTTTCTTCCATATGCCGGTAATGGGCTGAAAACGCCTGTTTTGGGACTCTGCAGAGAAAGTCTCTGCAGACTGCTGAATCCACACACGGGTTTAACTCTGGAAGTTGAGTGCACACATTGACAACCGTTCTGTTAGATAGCTGCGTTTTGGATTTAGAAGCAGATATTTCCCTGTGCTTACTGCTGTTTCTTCCATATGCCGGTAATGGGCTGAAAACGCCTGTTTTGGGACTCTGCAGAGAAAGTCTCTGCAGACTGCTGAATCCACACACGGGTTTAACTCTGGAAGTTGAGTGCACACATTGACAACCGTTCTGTTAGATAGCTGCGTTTTGGATTTAGAAGCAGATATTTCCCTGTGCTTACTGCTGTTTCTTCCATATGCCGGTAATGGGCTGAAAACGCCTGTTTTGGGACTCTGCAGAGAAAGTCTCTGCAGACTGCTGAATCCACACACGGGTTTAACTCTGGAAGTTGAGTGCACACATTGACAACCGTTCTGTTAGATAGCTGCGTTTTGGATTTAGAAGCAGATATTTCCCTGTGCTTACTGCTGTTTCTTCCATATGCCGGTAATGGGCTGAAAACGCCTGTCTTGGGACTCTGCAGAGAAAGTCTCTGCAGACTGCTGAATCCACACACGGGTTTAACTCTGGAAGTTGAGTGCACACATTGACAACCGTTCTGTTAGATAGCTGCGTTTTGGATTTAGAAGCAGATATTTCCCTGTGCTTACTGCTGTTTCTTCCATATGCCGGTAATGGGCTGAAAACGCCTGTCTTGGGACTCTGCAGAGAAAGTCTCTGCAGACTGCTGAATCCACACACGGGTTTAACTCTGGAAGTTGAGTGCACACATTGACAACCGTTCTGTTAGATAGCTGCGTTTTGGATTTAGAAGCAGATATTTCCCTGTGCTTACTGCTGTTTCTTCCATATGCCGGTAATGGGCTGAAAACGCCTGTTTGGGGACTCTGCAGAGAAAGTCTCTGCAGACTGCTGAATCCACACACGGGTTTAACTCTGGAAGTTGAGTGCACACATTGACAACCGTTCTATTAGATAGCTGCGTTTTGGATTTAGAAGCAGATATTTCCCTGTGCTTACTGCTGTTTCTTCCATATGCCGGTAATGGGCTGAAAACGCCTGTTTTGGGACTCTGCAGAGAAAGTCTCTGCAGACTGCTGAATCCACACACGGGTTTAACTCTGGAACTTGAGTGCACACATTGACAACCGTTCTGTTAGATAGCTGCGTTTTGGATTTAGAAGCAGATATTTCCCTGTGCTTACTGCTGTTTCTTCCATATGCCGGTAATGGGCTGAAAACGCCTGTCTTGGGACTCTGCAGAGAAAGTCTCTGCAGACTGCTGAATCCACACACGGGTTTAACTCTGGAAGTTGAGTGCACACATTGACAACCGTTCTGTTAGATAGCTGCGTTTTGGATTTAGAAGCAGATATTTCCCTGTGCTTACTGCTGTTTCTTCCATATGCCGGTAATGGGCTGAAAACGCCTGTCTTGGGACTCTGCAGAGAAAGTCTCTGCAGACTGCTGAATCCACACACGGGTTTAACTCTGGAAGTTGAGTGCACACATTGACAACCGTTCTGTTAGATAGCTGCGTTTTGGATTTAGAAGCAGATATTTCCCTGTGCTTACTGCTGTTTCTTCCATATGCCGGTAATGGGCTGAAAACGCCTGTCTTGGGACTCTGCAGAGAAAGTCTCTGCAGACTGCTGAATCCACACACGGGTTTAACTCTGGAAGTTGAGTGCACACATTGACAACCGTTCTGTTAGATAGCTGCGTTTTGGATTTAGAAGCAGATATTTCCCTGTGCTTACTGCTGTTTCTTCCATATGCCGGTAATGGGCTGAAAACGCCTGTTTTGGGACTCTGCAGAGAAAGTCTCTGCAGACTGCTGAATCCACACACGGGCTTAACGCTGGAAGTTGAGTGCACACATTGACAACCGTTCTGTTAGATACCTGCGTTTTGGATTTAGAAGCAGATATTTCCCTGTGCTTACTGCTGTTTCTTCCATATGCCGGTAATGGGCTGAAAACGCCTGTTTTGGGACTCTGCAGAGAAAGTCTCTGCAGACTGCTGAATCCACACACGGGTTTAACTCTGGAAGTTGAGTGCACACATTGACAACCGTTCTGTTAGATAGCTGCGTTTTGGATTTAGAAGCAGATATTTCCCTGTGCTTACTGCTGTTTCTTCCATAGTCTGGTAATGGGCAGAAAACGCCTGTTTTGGGACTCTGCAGAGAAAGTCTCTGCAGACTGCTGAATCCACACACGGGTTTAACTCTGGAAGTTGAGTGCACACATTGACAACCGTTCTGTTAGATAGCTGCGTTTTGGATTTAGAAGCAGATGTTTCCCTGTGCTTACTGCTGTTTCTTCCATATGCCGGTAATGGGCTGAAAACACCTGTTTTGGGACTCTGCAGAGAAAGTGTTTGCAGACTGCTGAATCCACACACGGGTTTAACTCTGGAAGTTGAGTGCACACATTGACAACCGTTCTGTTAGATAGCTGCGTTTTGGATTTAGAAGCAGATATTTCCCTGTGCTTACTGCTGTTTCTTCCATATGCCGGTAACGGGCTGAAAACGCCTGTTTTGGGACTCTGCAGAGAAAGTCTCTGCAGACTGCTGAATCCACACACGGGTTTAACTCTGGAAGTTGAGTGCACACATTGACAAACGTTCTGTTAGATAGCTGCGTTTTGGATTTAGAAGCAGATATTTCCCTGTGCTTACTGCTGTTTCTTCCATATGCCGGTAATGGGCTGAAAACGCCTGTTTTGGGACTCTGCAGAGAAAGTGTTTGCAGACTGCTGAATCCACACACGGGTTTTACTCTGGAAGTTGAGTGCACACATTGACAACCGTTCTGTTAGATAGCTGCGTTTTGGATTTAGAAGCAGATATTTCCCTGTGCTTACTGCTGTTTCTTCCATATGCCGGTAATGGGCTGAAAACGCCTGTTTTGGGACTCTGCAGAGAAAGTCTCTGCAGACTGCTGAATCCACAGACGGGTTTAACTCTGGAAGTTGAGTGCACACATTGACAACCGTTCTGTTAGATAGCTGCGTTTTGGATTTAGAAGCAGATATTTCCCTGTGCTTACTGCTGTTTCTTCCATATGCCGGTAATGGGCTGAAAACGCCTGTCTTGGGACTCTGCAGAGAAAGTGTTTGCAGACTGCTGAATCCACACACGGGTTTAACTCTGGAAGTTGAGTGCACACATTGACAACCGTTCTGTTAGATAGCTGCGTTTTGGATTTAGAAGCAGATATTTCCCTGTGCTCACTGCTGTTTCTTCCATATGCCGGTAATGGGCTGAAAACGCCTGTTTTGGGACTCTGCAGAGAAAGTCTCTGCAGACTGCTGAATCCACACACGGGTTTAACTCTGGAAGTTGAGTGCACACATTGACAACCGTTCTGTTAGATAGCTGCGTTTTGGATTTAGAAGCAGATATTTCCCTGTGCTTACTGCTGTTTCTTCCATATGCCGGTAATGGGCTGAAAACGCCTGTTTTGGGACTCTGCAGAGAAAGTGTTTGCAGACTGCTGAAAACACACACGGGTTTAACTCTGGAAGTTGAGTGCACACATTGACAACCGTTCTGTTAGATAGCTGCGTTTTGGATTTAGAAGCAGATATTCCCCTGTGCTTACTGCTGTTTCTTCCATATGCCGGTAATGGGCTGAAAACGCCTGTTTTGGGACTCTGCAGAGAAAGTCTCTGCAGACTGCTGAATCCACACACGGGTTTAACTCTGGAAGTTGAGTGCACACATTGACAACCGTTCTGTTAGATAGCTGCGTTTTGGATTTAGAAGCAGATATTTCCCTGTGCTTACTGCTGTTTCTTCCATATGCCGGTAATGGGCTGAAAACGCCTGTTTTGGGACTCTGCAGAGAAAGTCTCTGCAGACTGCTGAATCCACACACGGGTTTAACTCTGGAAGTTGAGTGCACACATTGACAACCGTTCTGTTAGATAGCTGCGTTTTGGATTTAGAAGCCGATATTTCCCTGTGCTTACTGCTGTTTCTTCCATATGCCGGTAATGGGCTGAAAACGCCTGTTTTGGGACTCTGCAGAGAAAGTCTCTGCAGACTGCTGAATCCACACACGGGTTTAACTCTGGAAGTTGAGTGCACACATTGACAACCGTTCTGTTAGATAGCTTGCGTTTTGGATTTAGAAGCAGATATTTCCCTGTGCTTACTGCTGTTTCTTCCATATGCCGGTAATGGGCTGAAAACGCCTGTTTTGGGACTCTGCAGAGAAAGTCTCTGCAGACTGCTGAATCCACACACGGGTTTAACTCTGGAAGTTGAGTGCACACATTGACAACCGTTCTGTTAGATAGCTGCGTTTGGATTTAGAAGCAGATATTTCCCTGTGCTCACTGCTGTTTCTTCCATATGCCGGTAATGGGCTGAAAACGCCTGTTTTGGGACTCTGCAGAGAAAGTCTCTGCAGACTGCTGAATCCACACACGGGTTTAACTCTGGAAGTTGAGTGCACACATTGACAACCGTTCCGTTAGATAGCTGCGTTTTGGATTTAGAAGCAGATATTTCCCTGTGCTTACTGCTGTTTCTTCCATATGCCGGTAATGGGCTGAAAACGCCTGTTTTGGGACTCTGCAGAGAAAGTCTCTGCAGACTGCTGAATCCACACACGGGTTTAACTCTGGAAGTTGAGTGCACACATTGACAACCGTTCTGTTAGATAGCTGCGTTTTGGATTTAGAAGCAGATATTTCCCTGTGCTTACTGCTGTTTCTTCCATATGCCGGTAATGGGCTGAAAACGCCTGTCTTGGGACTCTGCAGAGAAAGTCTCTGCAGACTGCTGAATCGACACACGGGTTTAACTCTGGAAGTTGAGGGCACACAGTGACAATCGTTCTGTTAGATAGCTGCGTTTTGGATTTAGAAGCAGATATTTCCCTGTGCTTACTGCTGTTTCTTCCATATGCCGGTAATGGGCTGAAAACGCCTGTTTTGGGACTCTGCAGAGAAAGTCTCTGCAGACTGCTGAATCCACACACGGGTTTAACTCTGGAAGTTGAGTGCACACATTGACAACCGTTCTGTTAGATAGCTGCGTTTTGGATTTAGAAGCAGATGTTTCCCTGTGCTTACTGCTGTTTCTTCCATATGCCGGTAATGGGCTGAAAACACCTGTTTTGGGACTCTGCAGAGAAAGTGTTTGCAGACTGCTGAATCCACACACGGGTTTAACTCTGGAAGTTGAGTACACACATTGACAACCGTTCTGTTAGATAGCTGCGTTTTGGATTTAGAAGCAGATATTTCCCTGTGCTTACTGCTGTTTCTTCCATATGCCGGTAATGGGCTGAAAACGCCTGTTTTGGGACTCTGCAGAGAAAGTCTCTGCAGACTCCTGAATCCACACACGGGTTTAACTCTGGAAGTTGAGTGCACACATTGACAACCGTTCTGTTAGATAGCTGCGTTTTGGATTTAGAAGCAGATATTTCCCTGTGCTTACTGCTGTTTCTTCCATATGCCGGTAATGGGCTGAAAACGCCTGTTTTGGGACTCTGCAGAGAAAGTCTCTGCAGACTGCTGAATCCACACACGGGTTTAACTCTGGAAGTTGAGTGCACACATTGACAACCGTTCTGTTAGATAGCTGCGTTTTGGATTTAGAAGCAGATATTTCCCTGTGCTTACTGCTGTTTCTTCCGTATGCCGGTAATGGGCTGAAAACGCCTGTTTTGGGACTCTGCAGAGAAAGTCTCTGCAGACTGCTGAATCCACACACGGGTTTAACTCTGGAAGTTGAGTGCACACATTGACAACCGTTCTGTTAGATAGCTGCGTTTTGGATTTAGAAGCAGATATTTCCCTGTGCTTACTGCTGTTTCTTCCATATGCCGGTAATGGGCTGAAAACGCCTGTTTTGGGACTCTGCAGAGAAAGTCTCTGCAGACTGCTGAATCCACACACGGGTTTAACTCTGGAAGTTGAGTGCACACATTGACAACCGTTCTGTTAGATAGCTGCGTTTTGGATTTAGAAGCAGATATTTCCCTGTGCTTACTGCTGTTTCTTCCATATGCCGGTAATGGGCTGAAAACGCCTGTTTTGGGACTCTGCAGAGAAAGTCTCTGCAGACTGCTGAATCCACACACGGGTTTAACTCTGGAAGTTGAGTGCACACATTGACAACCGTTCTGTTAGATAGCTGCGTTTTGGATTTAGAAGCAGATATTTCCCTGTGCTTACTGCTGTTTCTTCCATATGCCGGTAATGGGCTGAAAACGCCTGTTTTGGGACTCTGCAGAGAAAGTCTCTGCAGACTGCTGAATCCACACACGGGTTTAACTCTGGAAGTTGAGTGCACACATTGACAACCGTTCTGTTAGATAGCTGCGTTTTGGATTTAGAAGCAGATATTTCCCTGTGCTTACTGCTGTTTCTTCCATATGCCGGTAATGGGCTGAAAACGCCTGTTTTGGGACTCTGCAGAGAAAGTCTCTGCAGACTGCTGAATCCACACACGGGTTTAACTCTGGAAGTTGAGTGCACACATTGACAACCGTTCTGTTAGATAGCTGCGTTTTGGATTTAGAAGCAGATATTTCCCTGTGCTTACTGCTGTTTCTTCCATATGCCGGTAATGGGCTGAAAACGCCTGTCTTGGGACTCTGCAGAGAAAGTCTCTGCAGACTGCTGAATCCACACACGGGTTTAAACTCTGGAAGTTGAGTGCACACATTGACAACCGTTCTGTTAGATAGCTGCGTTTTGGATTTAGAAGCAGATATTTCCCTGTGCTTACTGCTGTTTCTTCCATATGCCGGTAATGGGCTGAAAACGCCTGTTTTGGGACTCTGCAGAGAAAGTCTCTGCAGACTGCTGAATCCACACACGGGTTTAACTCTGGAAGTTGAGTGCACACATTGACAACCGTTCTGTTAGATAGCTGCGTTTTGGATTTAGAAGCAGATATTTCCCTGTGCTTACTGCTGTTTCTTCCATATGCCGGTAATGGGCTGAAAACGCCTGTCTTGGGACTCTGCAGAGAAAGTCTCTGCAGACTGCTGAATCCACACACGGGTTTAACTCTGGAAGTTGAGTGCACACATTGACAACCGTTCTGCTAGATAGCTGCGTTTTGGATTTAGAAGCAGATATTTCCCTGTGCTTACTGCTGTTTCTTCCATATGCCGGTAATGGGCTGAAAACGCCTGTTTTGGGACTCTGCAGAGAAAGTCTCTGCAGACTGCTGAATCCACACACGGGTTTAACTCTGGAAGTTGAGTGCACACATTGACAACCGTTCTGTTAGATAGCTGCGTTTTGGATTTAGAAGCAGATATTTCCCTGTGCTTACTGCTGTTTCTTCCATATGCCGGTAATGGGCTGAAAACGCCTGTCTTGGGACTCTGCAGAGAAAGTCTCTGCAGACTGCTGAATCCACACAACGGGTTTAACTCTGGAAGTTGAGTGCACACATTGACAACCGTTCTGTTAGATAGCTGCGTTTTGGATTTAGAAGCAGATATTTCCCTGTGCTTACTGCTGTTTCTTCCATATGCCGGTAATGGGCTGAAAACGCCTGTTTTGGGACTCTGCAGAGAAAGTCTCTGCAGACTGCTGAATCCACACACGGGTTTAACTCTGGAAGTTGAGTGCACACATTGACAACCGTTCTGTTAGATAGCTGCGTTTTGGATTTAGAAGCAGATATTTCCCTGTGCTTACTGCTGTTTCTTCCATATGCCGGTAATGGGCTGAAAACGCCTGTTTTGGGACTCTGCAGAGAAAGTCTCTGCAGACTGCTGAATCCACACACGGGTTTAACTCTGGAAGTTGAGTGCACACATTGACAACCGTTCTGTTAGATAGCTGCGTTTTGGATTTAGAAGCAGATATTTCCCTGTGCTTACTGCTGTTTCTTCCATATGCCGGTAATGGGCTGAAAACGCCTGTTTTGGGACTCTGCAGAGAAAGTGTTTGCAGACTGCTGAATCCACACACGGGTTTAACTCTGGAAGTTGAGTGCACACATTGACAACCGTTCTGTTAGATAGCTGCGTTTTGGATTTAGAAGCAGATATTTCCCTGTGCTTACTGCTGTTTCTTACTGCTGTTTCTTCCATATGCCGGTAATGGGCTGAAAACGCCTGTTTTGGGACTCTGCAGAGAAAGTCTCTGCAGACTGCTGAATCCACACACGGGTTTAACTCTGGAAGTTGAGTGCACACATTGACAACCGTTCTGTTAGATAGCTGCGTTTTGGATTTAGAAGCAGATATTTCCCTGTGCTTACTGCTGTTTCTTCCATATGCCGGTAATGGGCTGAAAACGCCTGTTTTGGGACTCTGCAGAGAAAGTGTTTGCAGACTGCTGAATCCACACACGGGTTTAACTCTGGAAGTTGAGTGCACACATTGACAACCGTTCTGTTAGATAGCTGCGTTTTGGATTTAGAAGCAGATATTTCCCTGTGCTCACTGCTGTTTCTTCCATATGCCGGTAATGGGCTGAAAACGCCTGTCTTGGGACTCTGCAGAGAAAGTCTCTGCAGACTGCTGAATCCACACACGGGTTTAACTCTGGAAGTTGAGTGCACACATTGACAACCGTTCTGCTAGATAGCTGCGTTTTGGATTTAGAAGCAGATATTTCCCTGTGCTTACTGCTGTTTCTTCCATATGCCGGTAATGGGCTGAAAACGCCTGTTTTGGGACTCTGCAGAGAAAGTCTCTGCAGACTGCTGAATCCACACACGGGTTTAACTCTGGAAGTTGAGTGCACACATTGACAACCGTTCTGTTAGATAGCTGCGTTTTGGATTTAGAAGCAGATATTTCCCTGTGCTTACTGCTGTTTCTTCCATATGCCGGTAATGGGCTGAAAACGCCTGTCTTGGGACTCTGCAGAGAAAGTCTCTGCAGACTGCTGAATCCACACACGGGTTTAACTCTGGAAGTTGAGTGCACACATTGACAACCGTTCTGTTAGATAGCTGCGTTTTGGATTTAGAAGCAGATATTTCCCTGTGCTTACTGCTGTTTCTTCCATATGCCGGTAATGGGCTGAAAACGCCTGTTTTGGGACTCTGCAGAGAAAGTCTCTGCAGACTGCTGAATCCACACACGGGTTTAACTCTGGAAGTTGAGTGCACACATTGACAACCGTTCTGTTAGATAGCTGCGTTTTGGATTTAGAAGCAGATATTTCCCTGTGCTTACTGCTGTTTCTTCCATATGCCGGTAATGGGCTGAAAACGCCTGTTTTGGGACTCTGCAGAGAAAGTCTCTGCAGACTGCTGAATCCACACACGGGTTTAACTCTGGAAGTTGAGTGCACACATTGACAACCGTTCTGTTAGATAGCTGCGTTTTGGATTTAGAAGCAGATATTTCCCTGTGCTTACTGCTGTTTCTTCCATATGCCGGTAATGGGCTGAAAACGCCTGTTTTGGGACTCTGCAGAGAAAGTGTTTGCAGACTGCTGAATCCACACACGGGTTTAACTCTGGAAGTTGAGTGCACACATTGACAACCGTTCTGTTAGATAGCTGCGTTTTGGATTTAGAAGCAGATATTTCCCTGTGCTTACTGCTGTTTCTTCCATATGCCGGTAATGGGCTGAAAACGCCTGTTTTGGGACTCTGCAGAGAAAGTCTCTGCAGACTGCTGAATCCACACACGGGTTTAACTCTGGAAGTTGAGTGCACACATTGACAACCGTTCTGTTAGATAGCTGCGTTTTGGATTTAGAAGCAGATATTTCCCTGTGCTTACTGCTGTTTCTTCCATATGCCGGTAATGGGCTGAAAACGCCTGTTTTGGGACTCTGCAGAGAAAGTGTTTGCAGACTGCTGAATCCACACACGGGTTTAACTCTGGAAGTTGAGTGCACACATTGACAACCGTTCTGTTAGATAGCTGCGTTTTGGATTTAGAAGCAGATATTTCCCTGTGCTCACTGCTGTTTCTTCCATATGCCGGTAATGGGCTGAAAACGCCTGTCTTGGGACTCTGCAGAGAAAGTCTCTGCAGACTGCTGAATCCACACACGGGTTTAACTCTGGAAGTTGAGTGCACACATTGACAACCGTTCTGCTAGATAGCTGCGTTTTGGATTTAGAAGCAGATATTTCCCTGTGCTTACTGCTGTTTCTTCCATATGCCGGTAATGGGCTGAAAACGCCTGTTTTGGGACTCTGCAGAGAAAGTCTCTGCAGACTGCTGAATCCACACACGGGTTTAACTCTGGAAGTTGAGTGCACACATTGACAACCGTTCTGTTAGATAGCTGCGTTTTGGATTTAGAAGCAGATATTTCCCTGTGCTTACTGCTGTTTCTTCCATATGCCGGTAATGGGCTGAAAACGCCTGTCTTGGGACTCTGCAGAGAAAGTCTCTGCAGACTGCTGAATCCACACACGGGTTTAACTCTGGAAGTTGAGTGCACACATTGACAACCGTTCTGTTAGATAGCTGCGTTTTGGATTTAGAAGCAGATATTTCCCTGTGCTTACTGCTGTTTCTTCCATATGCCGGTAATGGGCTGAAAACGCCTGTTTTGGGACTCTGCAGAGAAAGTCTCTGCAGACTGCTGAATCCACACACGGGTTTAACTCTGGAAGTTGAGTGCACACATTGACAACCGTTCTGTTAGATAGCTGCGTTTTGGATTTAGAAGCAGATATTTCCCTGTGCTTACTGCTGTTTCTTCCATATGCCGGTAATGGGCTGAAAACGCCTGTTTTGGGACTCTGCAGAGAAAGTCTCTGCAGACTGCTGAATCCACACACGGGTTTAACTCTGGAAGTTGAGTGCACACATTGACAACCGTTCTGTTAGATAGCTGCGTTTTGGATTTAGAAGCAGATATTTCCCTGTGCTTACTGCTGTTTCTTCCATATGCCGGTAATGGGCTGAAAACGCCTGTTTTGGGACTCTGCAGAGAAAGTGTTTGCAGACTGCTGAATCCACACACGGGTTTAACTCTGGAAGTTGAGTGCACACATTGACAACCGTTCTGTTAG
Source organism: Aotus nancymaae (assembly GCF_030222135.1). Lineage (NCBI taxonomy): Eukaryota > Metazoa > Chordata > Mammalia > Primates > Aotidae > Aotus > Aotus nancymaae. The sequence continues at coordinate 3,754 of NW_026988633.1, read as the reverse complement.
ATAGCTGCGTTTTGGATTTAGAAGCAGATATTTCCCTGTGCTTACTGCTGTTTCTTCCATATGCCGGTAATGGGCTGAAAACGCCTGTTTTGGGACTCTGCAGAGAAAGTCTCTGCAGACTGCTGAATCCACACCGGGTTTAACTCTGGAAGTTGAGTGCACACATTGACAACCGTTCTGTTAGATAGCTGCGTTTTGGATTTAGAAGCAGATATTTCCCTGTGCTTACTGCTGTTTCTTCCATATGCCGGTAATGGGCTGAAAACGCCTGTTTTGGGACTCTGCAGAGAAAGTGTTTGCAGACTGCTGAATCCACACACGGGTTTAACTCTGGAAGTTGAGTGCACACATTGACAACCGTTCTGTTAGATAGCTGCGTTTTGGATTTAGAAGCAGATATTTCCCTGTGCTTACTGCTGTTTCTTCCATATGCCGGTAATGGGCTGAAAACGCCTGTTTTGGGACTCTGCAGAGAAAGTGTTTGCAGACTGCTGAATCCACACACGGGTTTAACTCTGGAAGTTGAGTGCACACATTGACAACCGTTCTGTTAGATAGCTGCGTTTTGGATTTAGAAGCAGATATTTCCCTGTGCTTACTGCTGTTTCTTCCATATGCCGGTAATGGGCTGAAAACGCCTGTCTTGGGACTCTGCAGAGAAAGTCTCTGCAGACTGCTGAATCCACACACGGGTTTAACTCTGGAAGTTGAGTGCACACATTGACAACCGTTCTGTTAGATAGCTGCGTTTTGGATTTAGAAGCAGATATTTCCCAGTGCTTACTGCTGTTTCTTCCATATGCCGGTAATGGGCTGAAAACGCCTGTTTTGGGACTCTGCAGAGAAAGTCTCTGCAGACTGCTGAATCCACACACGGGTTTAACTCTGGAAGTTGAGTGCACACATTGACAACCGTTCTGTTAGATAGCTGCGTTTTGGATTTAGAAGCAGATATTTCCCTGTGCTTACTGCTGTTTCTTCCATATGCTGGTAATGGGCTGAAAACGCCTGTTTTGGGACTCTGCAGAGAAAGTGTTTGCAGACTGCTGAATCCACACACGGGTTTAGCTCTGGAAGTTGAGTGCACACATTGACAACCGTTCTGTTAGATAGCTGCGTTTTGGATTTAGAAGCAGATATTTCCCTGTGCTCACTGCTGTTTCTTCCATATGCCGGTAATGGGCTGAAAACGCCTGTTTTGGGACTCTGCAGAGAAAGTCTCTGCAGACTGCTGAATCCACACACGGGTTTAACTCTGGAAGTTGAGTGCACACATTGACAACCGTTCTGTTAGATAGCTGCGTTTTGGATTTAGAAGCAGATATTTGCCTGTGCTTACTGCTGTTTCTTCCATATGCCGGTAATGGGCTGAAAACGCCTGTTTTGGGACTCTGCAGAGAAAGTGTTTGCAGACTGCTGAAAACACACACGGGTTTAACTCTGGAAGTTGAGTGCACACATTGACAACCGTTCTGTTAGATAGCTGCGTTTTGGATTTAGAAGCAGATATTCCCCTGTGCTTACTGCTGTTTCTTCCATATGCCGGTAATGGGCTGAAAACGCCTGTTTTGGGACTCTGCAGAGAAAGTCTCTGCAGACTGCTGAATCCACACACGGGTTTAACTCTGGAAGTTGAGTGCACACATTGACAACCGTTCTGTTAGATAGCTGCGTTTTGGATTTAGAAGCAGATATTTCCCTGTGCTTACTGCTGTTTCTTCCGTATGCCGGTAATGGGCTCAAAACGCCTGTTTTGGGACTCTGCAGAGAAAGTCTCTGCAGACTGCTGAATCCACACACGGGTTTAACTCTGGAAGTTGAGTGCACACATTGACAACCGTTCTGTTAGATAGCTGCGTTTTGGATTTAGAAGCAGATATTTCCCTGTGCTTACTGCTGTTTCTTCCGTATGCCGGTAATGGGCTGAAAACGCCTGTTTTGGGACTCTGCAGAGAAAGTCTCTGCAGACTGCTGAATCCACACACGGGTTTAACTCTGGAAGTTGAGTGCACACATTGACAACCGTTCTGTTAGATAGCTGCGTTTTGGATTTAGAAGCAGATATTTCCCTGTGCTTACTGCTGTTTCTTCCATATGCCGGTAATGGGCTGAAAACGCCTGTTTTGGGACTCTGCAGAGAAAGTCTCTGCAGACTGCTGAATCCACACACGGGTTTAACTCTGGAAGTTGAGTGCACACATTGACAACCGTTCTGTTAGATAGCTGCGTTTTGGATTTAGAAGCAGATATTTCCCTGTGCTTACTGCTGTTTCTTCCATATGCCGGTAATGGGCTGAAAACGCCTGTTTTGGGACTCTGCAGAGAAAGTCTCTGCAGACTGCTGAATCCACACACGGGTTTAACTCTGGAAGTTGAGTGCACACATTGACAACCGTTCTGTTAGATAGCTGCGTTTTGGATTTAGAAGCAGATATTTCCCTGTGCTTACTGCTGTTTCTTCCATATGCCGGTAATGGGCTGAAAACGCCTGTCTTGGGACTCTGCAGAGAAAGTCTCTGCAGACTGCTGAATCCACACACGGGTTTAACTCTGGAAGTTGAGTGCACACATTGACAACCGTTCTGTTAGATAGCTGCGTTTTGGATTTAGAAGCAGATATTTCCCTGTGCTTACTGCTGTTTCTTCCATATGCCGGTAATGGGCTGAAAACGCCTGTTTTGGGACTCTGCAGAGAAAGTCTCTGCAGACTGCTGAATCCACACACGGGTTTAACTCTGGAAGTTGAGTGCACACATTGACAACCGTTCTGTTAGATAGCTGCGTTTTGGATTTAGAAGCAGATATTTCCCTGTGCTTACTGCTGTTTCTTCCATATGCCGGTAATGGGCTGAAAACGCCTGTTTTGGGACTCTGCAGAGAAAGTCTCTGCAGACTGCTGAATCCACACACGGGTTTAACTCTGGAAGTTGAGTGCACACATTGACAACCGTTCTGTTAGATAGCTGCGTTTTGGATTTAGAAGCAGATATTTCCCTGTGCTTACTGCTGTTTCTTCCATATGCCGGTAATGGGCTGAAAACGCCTGTTTTGGGACTCTGCAGAGAAAGTGTTTGCAGACTGCTGAATCCACACACGGGTTTAACTCTGGAAGTTGAGTGCACACATTGACAACCGTTCTGTTAGATAGCTGCGTTTTGGATTTAGAAGCAGATATTTCCCTGTGCTTACTGCTGTTTCTTCCATATGCCGGTAATGGGCTGAAAACGCCTGTTTTGGGACTCTGCAGAGAAAGTCTCTGCAGACTGCTGAATCCACACACGGGTTTAACTCTGGAAGTTGAGTGCACACATTGACAACCGTTCTGTTAGATAGCTGCGTTTTGGATTTAGAAGCAGATATTTCCCTGTGCTTACTGCTGTTTCTTCCATATGCCGGTAATGGGCTGAAAACGCCTGTTTTGGGACTCTGCAGAGAAAGTGTTTGCAGACTGCTGAATCCACACACGGGTTTAACTCTGGAAGTTGAGTGCACACATTGACAACCGTTCTGTTAGATAGCTGCGTTTTGGATTTAGAAGCAGATATTTCCCTGTGCTTACTGCTGTTTCTTCCATATGCCGGTAATGGGCTGAAAACGCCTGTTTTGGGACTCTGCAGAGAAAGTGTTTGCAGACTGCTGAATCCACACACGGGTTTAACTCTGGAAGTTGAGTGCACACATTGACAACCGTTCTGTTAGATAGCTGCGTTTTGGATTTAGAAGCAGATATTTCCCTGTGCTTACTGCTGTTTCT